>NC_058118.1:31371817-31511817 GCF_914725855.1 Thunnus albacares
GCGTCGCAGAGAAGACCGAGCTGACATCAGCGGAGACGCAGCTGAAGCTCGGCTGGGACAGTGACGCCGATGATGTCACTGATGACGTCACTGACGACGCAGAGGAGGAAGACAGGCTGCAGGTGGCGGGGGGAGGAGTCGTCACGCTGACCAATCCCGTGAGCAGGCTGAGGAGCGACTCCGGCCACAGGCCGCCGCCGCTGCCGCCGCCGGACGCCGACGGCTCGAAGGTGAAGCGGCCGCTGTAGGCCAGGGGGGTGAGGCGGGGGGTGAGCGGGGGGAGGCTCTGCAGGTCCACCAGCTCCGACAGACAGTCTGACACAGAAACACAGAAGAAGAACAGCAGGTTAGAAAACTCACAGAGGATTACCTGAGAGTGACGTTACTTTGATCTGATTGGCTGCAGGGAGTCAGCTGACTGTCAGACTGTTTTTAACTTCTTATCTGATTTACTCTCATCTTCAACCTGCAAAACTTTTGTCTCTAAACTGTTTTGTTCTCAGTTTTCTAGAAATCAAACAGTTTTTTGCTGCTGTCAGTTTAGTGTTTAATTATTATTCATGTTTAATTATGTTTAATTATGTTTCTGTGAAAACAAACTTCATCTTCTCAAACTGTGCAAACACACAAATCTCTGCTTCAGTTATAAATTCACCTCATTAAACCCTCAGTCGTGACTTCAGGAGCAGAAGAAGCAACAGTCAGGACTTTTCTCTTAATCATTTAAAGTGTTATTTTACTCATTAAAGTGACTTATTTCATGCATATTTCACTCTACCTGCACATGAAACGTTTAAGGTGGATTTGAGGTTAAAGGACTCTGTTCTCTGGTGGGCTCAGCTCTCCTCTAAACATCTTGTAACAGCCCTCACCCCCTCACCTCCGTACTCCCCGGACTCTCCGCTCAGCAGACCGGCTCCCTCCGCTGCCGACGCGGGCAGGAACGATCCTCCCGCCGCGGCGGTCTGGAGCAGCATCTGCAGCTCCTCCAGCTTCGGGTGACCGTCCAGCGGGGAGAGAGGCGGCGGGAAGCCGGCCAGAGGGTCGGAGATCTGCAGGGCGGAGAGAAGCAGCTCCGCTTTGGTCGCTGCCATCTCTCTGGAGGAGGAAGAAAGAGAAGCGGCGGCGGGTGAGGAGCTCGACCGCTCCTGGAGCTCCGGAGCACCGGGCTGCTGCTGCTGCTGCTGCTGCGCCGGGGTCGAGCCGGTCTGTGAGCCCGGCGGAGAGGCGCTGTGGCCGGGCTGGAGCTGCTGCTGCTGCTGGGGGCGGTGATGCTCGGAGGAAGCCAATGCTGGAGGGTCTCAGGTCCGGGATTCCCCGCGGAATAAACAGGTAGCAGATTCCAGGACAGTCCCGGTGAGGATGAAGATGTTTAAATATTGTTTTGGGGTGTTTGTGTCTGCTGAGTCAGCAGGAGAGTCAAATCACATCAAATGTTTGTTTCCGGTTGCTTTTTGGTGTTTTCACGTGTTGCTGACGGGAACTTGAACTTGAGCTCTGTCAGGTCTCCTCGCGGAGGATTCCCGGCTTTATAAAGACTCCTGTCGTGACGTAGATCCCCAAATATGGAAGGCAGGAAGCCCATATTTGGTCCGTGCGGTGCGCGTGCAGGCCGGGTTGCATGAGCACGCTCCGCCGCTCTCCGCGCTCTTTGTGCGGCGGGTTTTTGGAGCGTGAACGATCCGGCAGAGTCCGGACCTGAGCCCGGTCCGGTGACTGCGGTCTGTCCGCGGCGGACCGGGAGCACAGCCACCCGCCATAGCCGGAAACAACGGACACACGTCACGGCTCGGGTCAGTTTTTTTTTCTGCTCTACGTCACGTGGAGATCTTCCAGCGCCGTCATCACTTCCTCTGACCTTATTTGGTGTTTTCCTGTCAGGCTGCTGGGAGCGAGTCCCGTCCTGCTGCACAAACCACGACCTGCAAACACCCCAAGTACTTTACTCAAATATTTATATATGATGATAGTTGATAAACTGATGAAGTGTTTTAACTCCTGCTGTCCGATAAATGCAGTAAAATTATTAAGCAGCATAACACGGAAGTACTCAAGTACCTCAGATTTTCATTACTAGAGTAGTTAAATGTACTCAGTTACTTTCCACCACCATACACGAGTGTTTTCACTGATTAATGTTACAACTAACTGACATTTATTATCATTATTGATGAATCTGTCGATTATTTTGTCTGTAAAACATCAGAAGACGGTGAAACAGACTCAGCAGGTTCCAGACGTCTTCACGTGACATCATTCAGTTTATAATTATATAAAACAGGAAATTAGAGAATGAGCCGTACAGTTTACTGACATACTGTTTCACCGTCATGTTCCCAAAATAATATTCGTTTTAAAAAAAAAGGTCAACAGTCAGTTCAGAGAAAAACTGCAGGATTTACAGAAGTATTCAGCATCACACACATAAGTAAAAGTCCTGCATTTGAACTCCTACTTAAGTAAAAGAAAAATACAGAAGTATTACCGGTTAAATATACTTTTCCTTTTAGACACATAAATGTGATTTTGTTGACTGCACGAGGAGTTTTGATAAGATAACGCGCTTTTTCCTTTTTGCTGAAGCTCTGTGATTGGATGATTGTGACTGAAATGCAGCTTGGGAGTCGTAGTTGACTTCTCTCTCTCCCAGTTTTTATGTCCACAGGCTTTTTCAACTTCTTCTTCTTCTTTCTTTCTTTTTTTTTTTATTATCAAAGAACGAGATATTTTCTAACTCAGCTGTTCATCTTTTGTTCTGATGATTCAACAGCAGAGTTTGATGTTGATCAGACTGTTACTGCAGGAAACCCTGAAAGCATCCAGGTCACTTCTCTGTCTGAATGTGTCAAAGATCAACAACATGACAAACACCTCCAGGAAGTATTTTAGCTGCACGTGTTCTGGAGCAACAGGAAGTGTGAAAGTGTTGAGTGTAAATTAGCAACAGACCAGTTTTATTTACCGGTTGTTTAACCTGATAAACATGATTACATAATCAATTAGTCAAAACATAAATATTTGTTCAGTATTGATTAAGTATTGATTATTTTAGATGAAGCTGTAGCTCGTCACATTATAACGTTATGTTTATATAATGAGAGACTAAAAGTAATCAGAACAAACAGTGAACTTGTTCTTTAGAAACTGAAGCCTCCGCAGCGCCACCTGCTGGTTAATATATATATATGTGTGTGTGTGTGTGTGTGTGTGTGTGTGTGTGTGTGTGTGTGTGTGGTTTGGTTAAAAACTATATATCAACTTTTGCTTAAAGCGTGAAAAAAAGACAGTTAACGAATATAAACATCATTTTGATGTTTCTATATAATCTGGGCCTTTATAATAACTGTATTCTTCTTCTACATTTTCTGTAAAACGTGAATTTGTACCAGATGTTGTTGTAGGTTAAACTTTTCTGTATTTGTCTGTAAAGTTTTTTTTTAACAACATACAACTGTCTCCTAAAATGACCTTTATCTAAATGAGCCACAGCAAATATATTTAGAGATACATACCTACATATATATATATATATATATATATATATATATATATATATATATATATATTAATCAACACAACGAGGAAACGTTTTGAATGATTGTTAATATTCAGTGACACTTCTCCTGTAAATCTATTAGCAAATGAGACTATTTTACACCGTCTCTCGCAACGCCTCCTCAAATAAACTCACCTCAACATGTCGGTTTCAGTCCAAACATACACAGTCACTGAGGGGCTTTTTTCTAAACTGCCATCGCGGTGGTGACAGTTGTCTTTACGTGTTTCAATAAACGATCAAACTGTTATTTTCCGGAAGAGAACCTGCGTCGTTTCAGAAAAAGGATGATCTGGAGGATGCGGGCATCGATCCCGCTACCTCTCGCATGCTAAGCGAGCGCTCTACCATTTGAGCTAATCCCCCAATGATAACTCATGAGGAGCGTCTGGTTGTATTTATAGCAACCAAGCTAACTGAAAACATTCCATCTGCCCACGCGGACAAACAACTCAACACGTCACTCCGTTCTGAGCCTGACAGCTGACATTTGATTGGCTGGAAATGGATCCAGGACAGATATGATTGGCTGGGAACGGAAGGGCGGGAGAAGCAGTCGTGTTGCCTCACTGGAAAAAAAAAACGGAGGCAAGAAATAGAAATGATGGCGGTGAGTCGATTTTCAGAAACGGACCAGCTCTAATCTGCCAAAACACTAAAGCTGGAGGCTGATACACCGCTGACATCATTTACCAACAGCTCAACGCACTTCAACTGTAAATCTCAGTTTAGTTCATGTTGCTACTTTAGTTTTTCACTTGTTTTATGTTCTTCTGTCTCCCTCCTGTGGCATTTTATATAGTATCATATATAATGTTAAAAACTTGAATATTCTAATTAAATAAAACACACAACAAACAAACTGCAGGTTACTGAGCAAAGTTTCCACTTTTTCCTCACAGTTTAACTGTAAAACAATTTTTAAAAAAGTGAATATTAAGAGAGAAAAGAAGCTCAGAGGCTTTTAATGTCATGTAAAAGTAAATTACTTTTTAAAACATTGTCCTCCACGTCTGGAGAGGATTTAACTCTTTACTTAGTTCCCACACAGTTAATATCTGCTTTTTAAAACCTATTATTATTATTATTATTATTATTATTATTATTATTATTATTATATTTTTTCTATAATCATGATCTTTTTCTGAAACTCTGTTATAGATGTCATGTGCATAATTTGTAGAATAAAATAATTGTTTAAAACGTTGTGTTGGATGTTAAAAATAAGACTTTATTTAATAATCACTGAATAAATCATGTAAAATATATAAATGAACCAATGAAACAATGAGAGGATTTTTAAAACCCTCATTATTATGAAGCGTTATTGCATCATTCTTTAATTATAAGAGTTTTAAAGTGATTTTTTAACAGGACATTTGGTGACAACACTGTTATAAAAAGTGTTATTATGAAGAAATAAAAGTGTCTTCAGAAGACTGAAAATGAAAAACCAAATTATAATGAAATCATGAGACAAACTCCAATAAAGATGTTAACATGAAACATGAAATATTTCATATATTTAATATTGAACACTGACGGGCTCCAAGCTCGAAGATGATGATCCTCTTAATAAACTGTTTAAAGGGTTTGAGATGAAGATCAAAAGAAAGACGAAAAACACAAAAACTTGACAATTCATGTTGTTTATTTCTTGTAAAGTGAACTCGTCTCCTGTTTGGGGATGAAAATCGAGTCCTCATAATGTAAACGATCAAACGTTAGGGCGAAGACTTGGTTTAAGGTGAAGACGAAGGTGAGGATGAGTCTTCAAGGAAATGAATGTGAATGAATGAAATGTGTTCTGATGTGATGGAAACATGAGAGTGTGTCTGTGTTGGTTAACCTGCTTTATAAAGACCATGACAGAGTCCTGCAGCAGAAATAGAACAAAGCTGAGATGTGTTGGCATGTGACAGCAGGCCGCAGGAATACCAGCCGGGCTGCATTTAGACGCTGACACACACACACACACACACACACACACACACACACACACTTGCAGGAATGCTGCTGGAACTTTCCGGCGGGTGTGTGTGTGTGTATATAAACAGCAGGGAGGCCGAACATCAGACAGACAGACAGACAGACTCCAGACTGATCTGAAACCAGACCACCACCACCACCAGCAGCAGCAGCAGCAGCAGAAGCAGGATGTTGTGTCCCAGCGTCTTCCAGCCGTCCCCCGTCACCATGAGGCCTTTCATGGACCTGCACTGGCCCGTCCGCAGCCTGTGGCCCGAGACCCGGCCGCTCTTCTACCACATCGAGCAGGAGATGATCCGCCACATGCAGGAGATGAGGCAGAGCATGGAGTACATGGAGAGGCTGCACCAGAAGATCTTCGAGGAGATCGACCAGACCTCCTCCTCCTCTACGGGGGTCTTCAAGCCCATCGCCTTCGAGGATCTGGGCCAGAACGGGAGCAGCTTCGCCCTCAGCCTGGACACTAAAGAGTTCTCCCCGGAGGAGCTGTCAGTCAAACAGGTGGGCAGGAAGCTGAGGGTGAGCGGCAGGACGGAGAAGAAGCAGGACGACGGGAAGGGCTCCTACTCCTACAGGTGTCAGGAGTTCAGGCAGGAGTTCGACCTGCCGGACGGCGTCCAGCCCGACGCCGTCTCCTGCTCGCTGGTGGGCGGCCGGCTGCAGATCCAGGCGCCGAGGGAGAAAGCGGCCGGCGACGGGAAGGAGAGAGTCGTCCCCATCAGCGTCACCTCGGCCCCGGCCATCACATCCTCCACCACCTCCACCTCCACCTCCTCCTCCTCCCCGACCTGCGGGGGGCCGGAGAGGAGCGGCTCCTCCTCCTCAGAGAGCTGCCCCGCTGAGAAAAACTGAACTGCAGACACAGAGTGAAACATCTCATCTATTCAAACACCTTCGTTGTCTCAGTGTGGCGTTGTTGTAATCTGATGCACTTTGATTTTTAACTGTTTATAATAAACTTAGAACTGTTTCATGTGATGTTTCAACTTTTCTTTATTTTGGTGTCACTCTGTGGTTTCCTGTCCGTCACGTGACGCATGAGACGACTAACCGTGTTTAGTTTTTTCTAATAACTATGACTTCATGTCAAAAATATAACAAACAGTCTCATGTTTTAATGACTGCTTACCAACAATGTCGCCTGATGACCTTTATGATTCTGCATGTTTAGAAACTATTTCAATAACGTTTCCATTTTATTATTTAGAGCAACGTGTATTAATGTCCCCGACAACAATAGATTAACATATTTATGACTGATCTCATTATTATAAGTCTCATAATTACAACATGTTGAAATACTGTTATGTTTATGTTGTGTAAATTATAAGAAATATTTTTATAATTGTGAGATACTAATTATGCATCAAAATAAGTCCTCGAACTACATTCGATCACGGACATAAACTGTTTTGAACTTAAAACTTGATCATCAGCTGATTACAGTCGTCCAATCAAAGCTTCATGTTAAAATATGTGTGTGAGTGATATGAAAGATACCAGGATATAAAGAGTTTAGAGATTCGTGTCTTTTTCAAAATAACTTTTCCAAAACCAAAAATACTAAAGAAATTAATTAAGCTGAGTTTGTTTGTCTGTTCTTAGTTACTCATGTTAGCATGCCCGGCTAACTAGCTTACTACCTACAGTAGCAGACTTGTGTTTCCTCCAAGGCTAAGAGTTAGCATCATTAGCTAACTCCATTATTTTGTGGGATTACAAGTTATGTTAGAAAAAGTCACATTCAGGACTGGAACATCCACTGCGCGGGATCAGAGTTAAGCTAACGTTAGCCGCACTGCGCCACCCTTCGTTTGGAGCAAGTTAAAAGTTATAATCTTTAAGATTTCAGTCCTGGTTTACTTGGCGACACTGTGGTTACCGTGGTAACCATGACAACAGCCTGTAGTTTCATATTACAGCAGAGTCTGTCTCACACTTCGACCCTGAGACTCTTTTCTCTTGCTAACTTTAAAAAAATCTTTTGTAAAAATTTGCAGCAGAAACAGTAAAAGGAGCTCAAAAATGTTTCTATTTTGTTAATTATCTTGTGGACACAACTGAGCAAACAATAAATTAATCTTACACTTTTGTGCACAAAAGATATATAATTTTATATAACTAATAAGCGCTGAAAGGATGGAATTGACTGTTGTAATTTGTGTGATCTGATCATTTAAAGCTTCTCAGGATCTGAATATTAAACCGTGTGATGATCCTCTCAGTGACAGTTTCCTCTCTGTAGCTGAAGTGTGGAGCAGCTGAGGATCTGACTGCTGCTCAGCTCACCGATTTAAAATAGTCGACATTTTCCGTCCGGCAGAGTCTGTCGGCACAACATGAAGAATGAATGTCACCAATTCACCACATGAGAAATACTCAGACGGCTCCGTACATGTTGACACGTTTATAACTGGAGACGGTTGCTAGTCGACCAGTTGTTCCTGGTTCTTATTTGTTTAACCGGTTTAACCAGTTTAACATTACCACACGTAGATCCAGGGAAATCCTTCAAACAGTGCTGTGATCATCAGACTGGATTAAATATCAACAGCAGGTCCGAACATTTCAGCCTTCTGTCAAAATCCAGTTTTAAGCTCTGAATTGGTTTTATTGATATCAAACTATAAATTAAGTTGTGTTTAATGAAACAGGACTGGAACTAATGATTATTCTCATTATAGATGAATCTGTTAGTTTGATTAAATTATTAATTTAGGCTGTAAAATGTCAGAATATTGAACATCCACCACATCTTCCTGGAGATCAACACATCGTCTGCAAACAGATTCAGTTTATGATCAAATAAAACAGAGAAAAGCAGAAAATCATCACATTTAAAGCATCGCAGCCAGAGAACGGTTCAAGTTTTTTATGTGATAATTGACCTTAAAATAAATAATTGTTGCCAATTATTTTTCCATCAACGGATCAATCAATTAATCACCACGACCGAACTGACAGGAAACAGTAAATACTATTGTACTGGAAAGGTTGGGCACCCAAAGGGCAGGCCGATCCCAAAATAAATGAACAAATAGATACATTTTTAAAAGACTGTATCTTTTTTTTGCTTCGGTGTCGCTATCGTTAGCGGTTGTGCTATTTAGCTGCAGCTTTAGCTAACACTTCCTGCTACCGTGTTTTTTCTACTTCGTCATTAAAAACAACAGCAGTTTGTTGTTTGTTCATTCTGTCGCCTTGTTTGTATTAATCTCATCCTCCTCTTCCTCATTTTTAAGCTCTTCAGGTGTCACTTCCTCGTGTTGTTCTTCTTCATCTCTTCTTCTTCTTCTGCTGCGTCTCATTCTTCAAAACTCCATCAGCTTTGACAGCTGTGCTCTTTAACGTTGCCATGGTTACTTGAACTTGAACTACGTGTGCAATAAACTGATTTAACACCTGCCGGCCAATCAGAAAAGAGTTTTCACGCAGACCCATGATATGAAAACCTTCGTCAGAAAACATGAATAATAATAATAATGATGATGACAATAAACACAGGACACCAGTTTTTCCCTTTCTTTGTAAAATAATTCTCAATAAACTTAATTTATTCACAAACTGGTTTTCAAATTGCCATGTTGTCATTGTTTTTTTTTTTTTTTTTAAAACACATACAATAAAAAACATTTCTAAAAGACAAGAGATGTCCGAGTCTCTCCGCTAACTTTGTACACGACTGCTCCGCCTCCGTCCTGAAGCTTCTTTTATTTTTTATTTTTTTCCCCAAACGCAACGCGTTCATCGCCGACACCTCGCCGCACTCAGACATCAGATTAGAAATATTAAGAAAAAACAGCAGAAAATAACGAACAGAAGGACTAAAGATTTAACAGCTACAGTACACAGTTCCTTTTCTTCTCCGTTAGTTTTGTCTTTTCCTTTTTTTTCTTTTTAACGTTTTGATTTACAGAATAATAGAATATGTTCAGTTAAGGCTTATGCTGGGCGTTATGGACCGATCAACTGAAACAAACCAACGAACCAGAGGGAGACGTGTCACAGGGACGTTGTGTGTGTGTGTGTATGTGTGTCTTACAGGGACTTTATGTGTGTGTGTGTGTGTGTGTGTGTATGTGTCTTACAGGGACTTTATGTGTGTGTGTATGTGTGTATATGTGTCTTACAGGGACTTTATGTGTGTGTGTGTGTGTGTGTGTGTATATGTGTCTTACAGGGACTTTATGTGTGTGTGTGTGTGTGTATATGTGTCTTACAGGGACTTTATGTGTGTGTGTGTGTGTATATGTGTCTTACAGGGACTTTATGTGTGTGTGTTTTTACAGGGTCATCCTGCGTGTGTGTTATAGGGACACTGTGTGTAAGTGTATATGTCTTACAGGGACATTGTGTGTGTGTGTGTGTGTGTGTGTGTGTGTGTTGATGTTACATGTGTTACGGGGACGTCATGTGTATGTATGTCTTACAGGGACAGTGTGTGTGTGTGTGTGTGTGTTGATGTTACGGGGACGTCATGTGTATGTATGTCTTACAGGGACAGTGTGTGTGTGTGTGTGTGTGTGTGTTGATGTTACATGTGTAACAGGGACGTCATGTGTATGTGTGTCTTACAGGGACATTGTCTCTGTTACTATTGATTTTTTAATTGTGATTATTCATTTTCAATTATTTTGTAAATTTGTTTGAACTGCCTTTGTGTATATTTTTTTTCTTCGGTGACTGTGAAAACACCAAGTTAGCATTTCTCACTGACAGCACAAGAAGCTAACAAGTTAGCTTCCAGACGCCTTTAACCTTACATTTTGGTAAATACTGTAGTCTTATTCACTTTCTGAGAGTGAGATGTCTGCACAAATATGAATCTCATGTCTGTGTGTCAAGTACAGAATTAGAGTCAGGATGGATGTGGTTAGCCTGGATTAGCATTAAGACTGGAACCGGGTGAAACAGCTAGCCAAGCGCCGCCCAAACTTTAAAAATACACCAACTAAAACCTCCAAAGTTCACTAATTAACAGCAGCAAATCTGGACATTTGAGAAGCTGGAACCAGCAGATGTTTGGCATTGTTGTGTGAAAAATGACAATCGATTATCAAAATAGTTGCAGATCATTTTTCTGTCAACTGGTTTCAGCTCTACAGGGTTTAACTTAACAATGAAAAGTTTTGTCCTGTTTTAACTTAAAGTTGAGAGCTGGAAACTCATATTTTATAACATACTTTATTATGATTACCAACAATCGTGCCCCATTGGTACTTAAAGTCACAAATTGTGATAGCTGTGAGAGCACAAATGGTAGCGTGAAGGTTTGAAACACTTCACAACATTTTGTTTGGTCCCAGTCTTTATGCTAAGCTAGGCTAACCACAACTCCAGCTTAACAGAGACATAAGACTGAATCCATCCGAGTGTCTCAGAAAGAAAGAAAACAAGTAAATTTTCCAAAGTGTTGGGTTACAGTTTTCCTCTGAGAGTGCTAAATCAGAATCACCAGCAGGATGGAGGGTTTGTTTTTTCCAGTTCAGACGAGCTAAAATATTTTTTCCCAACAATGTGACAAATGAAATCTGAAAAAACAAACAAAAAAAAAATCACACAAATTGAGATTTTTGCATCGTGGCCTCGCAGATTAAACAACAGCTGAGCACAAAAACAACCTTCATCTTTTTACTGAATGATTTGAACTGAAATCCATCACAGTCGACATTCAGACGCCTTTAACTTTTGGGTCAAACATGTTGTTGTGCAGTAATTCAGTTGTCTGCTGAACTGAAATGACCAAATACACATTACCCTTTTAAAATATGATCTTTTTTTTACAATATTCCTGTTTGCTTGTTGATTGTCTTTAAGGTTTGAGTTTCTAACATCACTCGTAGATGTTCTAACGTGTCACCACAACAATAACATGATAACGTGGACTGTGACGGATTCGTTTCATGTCACTGCAGGTTGATTTTTAATAGAAATTAACTGAATCTAAAACTTTTATTTTTATCAGAACTGGGTCCACATCATCGGGCCGCGTCCCATGATCCTCTCTGTTAACCTCCGAGAGGTTTTGTGGTCATCGTCTTTAAACGTGACGTCAATTAAGTTTCAGTTTTTGTTGGAATAAATTAAATCAGCTGTTACAGCTATCACTGATTACTGTCATACTGAAGAAAACTTTAACATGTTCTGCATGTTTTTTCTCAGGTTTGTAAGCGTTTTCATGAACATTTAGTGAGAAAATTATATCCTTAAAAAGTTAAATCACTGTAAAACCCACTGAAATAATGATCCGAAACACTGAGATCAGCTAAAATAAACCTGATCAGATTGAGGATCTGCGTTTAATGTTGCAGATCAGAGTAGAGAAGCTTCAGCTGGCAGCTTCTCATGTTTCACTGTTTCACTCTCAGCAGGTTAAAACCATAAACGTGTCGGACGGCGGCTCGTATCAGCCATCACTGACTCGGTTTGTGTGTCTGTACTCGACTAAAAGATGGGAAAGAGAAGAAGAAGAAGAAGAAGAAGCTCCAACAGAGTGAGACATCTTCTCTCTGGAGGATCGTCTCACATCATTTATACCAAATCAATCATTTACATTGATTTGGATCAGCTCGTGAAGAATAAGGAGTTAAATTTAGTTGCTTCAGCTGATCATTAATCATATTATTTATATTAAGTTCTTTATTGTAGCTCGAGCTGCGCTGAGCAGCTGCGTCTCTTAGATAAACTCTGGATGTGAGATGACCACAATCCCTCCGACAGAAACAGAGAGGCTGCTGGGAAACGGCCCGTTCAGAGTAACTGGAGGTCACATGATCAAACAAATGGATTTAACTCGACTCAGTGATCACATGGTGTCCTGCGGCTCGTTCACGTCTCCGATCAGCAGTTTGACTGGATTTTATTGAATTAAACATGTTTTTTTATATTGAAGTGATGATGTCATCAAGGTGAGACGTTACCATGGGGACTGAAACTCAGGTGTTCAAAAAAAAAAACAAAAAAACAAAAAAACAAACAAACTGTGTGTGCGGACGAATCTAGATTCAGACTGGACACAAGTCACATGACCACCAGGTGGTGTGAAGATACACACATACACACACACACACACACACACACACACACACACACACAGGTGGATGAGCAGGAGTGTGTGTGTGTGTTGTGTTTTTCAGTGACAGGAATGTGTGAACACTCAGGTGAACAACAGCATCAGTAGCTACCTGCCCTCAGTGTCGCCTGACAGGACGCCGCCGCCGCCGCCGCAGCTCCACAGCACACCTGAACACATCGCCACGCCCAGGTCACATGACACCGACACGCAGGTTCATCTAGAAACATGTGTGTGTGTTTATGTATCTTTATTGTTGTAAATAAAGTTTAATCCTGATAAAATATGATAAATATCACATCAGAGCTTCCATGTCGACATATTTTTATTTATTTATATTTAAAGACGTCAGACACAAACTATCGCTGTGTGTTTACAGGAAAACCAGAACCAGCAGCCTGAACCACGAAGCCACGTCAACATCTGGCTTCACGGAGCCCGACGGACGCCGTCACGCCAAGCGGCGGCGGCGCTGGCGGTTAAGTCAACCCGGGTTTAAACCCGATCTGAACACGAGGCGACGCTGCAGCTGCTGGTCCACGTAACATGAACAGGATCTCCTCTGATTGGATGATCAGTAGTTGATGCTTTTATACGCTCCGGAGCTGTTACCATGGCGATGAAACCGGGTAAGAAGTGAAGCACATAACTGCTTCGGAGAGCCAGTTAACCCCAGATAATAATAATAATAATAATAATAATAATAATAATAATAATATCTAATCAATCTAATTAATATCAGACTGATGTTTTCAGCTCTTCTGCAGAAACTAGTTTGTGTTTGAGCGGCTCCACCCGTAACTACCTCGACCACACCAGACGAAGAGTGAGGAAGACCACCGGCCTCTTCATCATCAGTCTATGAAAAACAAGCGGGATAAAGTGATATATTTTCATTATTGATTATTTTTCTGTTGATCGTTTAAATGAGCTGAAGAAGAAGAAGAAGAGCAGCTGAA
Organism: Thunnus albacares; assembly: GCF_914725855.1. NCBI lineage: Eukaryota > Metazoa > Chordata > Actinopteri > Scombriformes > Scombridae > Thunnus > Thunnus albacares. Next base: position 31,385,394 of record NC_058118.1, read on the forward strand.
CTGATTCATCGTCTGTTTTATTAAAACTGATCAAATAAAGAGAAGAAACACAAACTGTAACGATCTACGATGACATAATCTGGTCTCGTTTGCTTTTTCTAAAGTGTGTGTGTGTGTGTGTGTGTGTGTGTGTGTGTGTGTGTGTGTGTGTGTGTGTGATCAGGCGTGTCGGCGTGCGTTCTGTTGGCGTGACGATGCGTCAGGTGGAAACGCTGCTGCTGCTGCTGCTGCTGCTGCTGTGCGGCGAGCTCCTCGTCAGACTGAAGCGTGTTAACAAGAGACTCGGCGGCTGTTGTTGTGTGTTGGAAGACGCCTGGACGCCGGTAAGCGGGGGGGACGGCGAGGGGACACCCCCGGGGACAGCGGAGGTTTCCTCTCGTCACAGGCGCCGAGTCGGTCGGCGGTAGTCACATCATCACTGTCGTTGTTTTACCCCAGCTCATCCAATGAGAGAAGGTGTTGTTCCTGAGAGCCTTGCTGATTGGTGGCAAGGAGGCGCGCAGGGCCCGGGAGTGTTGAGACGGTGTCGTCCAGGAAGTAGAGGAGGGGGGGGGGCGGGGCTTCAGATCGATTCCAAATAAAAAAAACGCAACTAAAAACCTGAAAACAAAGAACAGCCTTCAGTTTACAAATACGTCAGTTTTCTTCTATCAAGTTCAAGTCGAGTTCTGTACAATCCCGCTCAAACACCGCCGCCTGCTGCTGCGCCGCCGCCTCGCGCTCGTCCACGTCCTCCTCCCCGTCCTCGTCCTCCTCTTCATCGTCGTCGTCCTCGCGGCACTCCTCGTCGCTCTCGCTCAGCGGCCCGATGCTGGTCCTGCCCAGGCACTCGGCCGGCGAGCAGGAGCCTCGGAAGTCGCTCATGAAGGACTCCATGCCCATGCAGACGTCACCGCCGCACGCCAGCCTGCCGCCGCCGCCGCGCTCCAAACACTGCGGGTCGATGCTGCGGGTCTGCGGGGGGACGACAGGAAACCATCAAACATCTCAGATAAAACAATCAGCTAATGAAGTGATGAAGGGTTTATTGACGGTACCTGAGTCATCTTGGTGAAGTCCAGGACGGGGCGGGCGCAGGGCCGGTCGGGGTCGCGGCGTCTCTTCAGTCCCGGTTTGAGCAGCAGCAGGTCGCAGGGCTGCGAGTGGCAGCGCGGCAGCTGCGGCGGCAGGCTGCGGCGCAGGGACGACGGCGTGCTGCAGGCCGAGGAGGGCGAAGCGGGCACCGGGCCCCCCCCCCCCCGCCGCCGCCACCGCTGCCGGAGCGACGGCGGAGGCGGAGCAGCCCGGGGGAGGCGGCGCCGCTTGGCTCGGCACGGGAGGCGGAGGCAGGAAGGAGGTGGAGGAGGCCGCCGAGTCTCTGATGAGCACGGGCGAGAGGGAGAAACGCCTCTGAGGAGGGGGAGGCGGGTGGAGCGGGGAGGGCGAGGAGGAGCAGGAGGACGGCGAGGGGAAGAAGCAGCAGCAGGCTCCTCCCCCCGCCGCCGCCTCGCTGGGGTCCCAGGGGAAGCTCCAGGGCAGCGGCGAGTCCGGAGACAGCGCCAGGCTGAAGAAGGTGGGGCTGGACGAGGAGTGCAGCGACGAGTTCAGAGAGGAGCTGGGAGCGCGGAGGGGACAGGCTCCTCCCCCCGCCGCACCCGCCCCTATACCCCCTCCTCCTCCTGGACCCGCCCCCCCACCCGTGACCCCTCCCCCCGCTCCTCCGTGGCACTGCTGGCGACTGACGGGAGTCCAGACCCGCGAGGCGCTGGGCCGCCAGGTGTAGCGGCAGCGCGACAGGTCCTCGGGCACCGACAGCGAGCGGCAGTGGCGTTTGGGGGGCGGGGGAGGAGGGGGAGGGGGACCGGGACCGGGAGGGGCCGCCCCCGCTGCCGCCGCCGCCGCCGCCGCTCCGGGGAGGGACAGCTCGGACGCTGAGGTGCTGGGCGCCAGGGGCCGGTGCTGCTGCTGCGGCTGGGAGGGGGGGCCGTCCAGGGGGTCGCCCCCCTCCTGCAGGTGAGCATCTGGGGGCACCAGGGGCACGGGGCCGGGGGGGAAACTAGAGCTCAGCAACCCCCCCTGCAGGCCGGACTTGGAGGGAGGGCAGAGCTGCCAGTAGCTGCTCTCTGAGGACACACACACACACACACACACACACACACACACACACACACACACACACACACAGAGTCAGCTGACAGGTCATGTGACGCCTGTTTGCTGCATTTAAAGGAACATCAGTTTCCTCCTAATGGTTCGTCCCACTGATGACGTCATAGTGATGTCATCAGGGTTACCAGCCAGACAGTTACAACAAAAACAGCTGCAGGTTGCAGGAAGTAATAATAATAATATGTTAATGTTCAAGACACCCGCCGAGGGGCATTCTGGGAAATGTAGGAGCTAAAAAGGACGTCAGGGAGGTGACTCACCAGGCATCAAGCCATCTGGGGGCCAGCACTCTGCGAGGGTTTTCGGGTCCAGCAGGGACTGAAAGACAAGAAGACAAAGACGTCCAAAATGTCCAAACCGTCTAACATCATCATCATCATCATCATCATCATCATCATGTATTTCATCTTAAAACACTGGAGAGCTGAAGCTGCATCGGTAGCCATGACGCCATGACGGTGACAAACTCCTCATTTCTGTCTCTGGATCAGAAGAAATAACACCGAGCTAACAGAGGTCAGAGGTCAGAGGTCACTGCTCTAATCAATAACCTGAAAAAAACCTTTAAAAATGGCCGTCAGAGTCAAACCACCTGACTCACCAGGTAGAAGTCCCCCGGCTGAGCAGGGTCGCCTTCCAGAGTCTGCTTCCTCAGGCTCTCCACCAGCAGCGTGACCACAGCATGGTGGCAGGGGGCGGGGCCGAGGGGGGAGACGGGGGAGGGGGGCGGGGAGGAGACGGGGAGTGGAGGGGGAGGAAGAGGAGGGAGGGGAGAGCCACGCCCGTCTGACCGTCCGTCCGTCGGGTCTGTCACGGGAGGGGGGGGGGGGGGGGAAGGGGAGGGGCCGAGGGGTTGGAGACTCCTCCTCCTCCTTACACCTCAGGGCCAGGTAGCCCCGCCCACTCTCACAAGGGCATCATCGGTCAGCTGTTGCCCCCGGCAACCCACCTGGAGAGGAGGGAGAGAAACACACGGTTACGTTCACACAGACGGACTCTGAGCTGCATGTTGGAGCTTCTCTCTGCAGTTTGTTTTAACGTTCATCAAGTTTCTGAGTTCACTGAAAATCAGATTTTTAAGGGGCGGGGCCTACGAGCAGGATGTGTGACATCACAACTAGCTTGGAAGCCACTTCTGGTTCAAAACACAACTTACACAAAGTGTGACGTGGAAACTTAAAGCCTCCAGAGCACAAACACTGAGACGTCTGTGTTTTGTGTTTAACTGCTGAGGTTAGCATGCTAACCAGCTAGCGCCAGCCCGTCCTGTCTCGTTATACCACGTCGTACCTCCAGAGGCGACAGTGAGTCACTGTAGCGACCAGTCTGCCCTCAGTCCAACATGAGAGGAAGAAGAAGTAGCTACTTCCTCTTCGGGTTTAGCTCAACGTTAGCACTGAACTGATATTGCTAGCACGCTTAGTCAAAGCCGTAGCTAACAGAGCTACTGATTCGGCGCTAACGTAGCGTAACGATGTGATGTGCTGCCCCCAGCTGGTTCGGAGTATGAACCGCTGGATCCTACATGTTGCACCTTTAAAGGGTTTTAACAAGATAACTGAACTTTTCTTTGTGGAAAAACTGTATCAGACACAAATTATTATTCAAAGTTAAGTATTTTATATCTTAATGTTTCTCTACGATGTGTGTTTAACAAGCTGATTAACAGCCGACCTGACACTTTGATACGACCGTTGATTATTAGTTTCACACAGTTGAAACTAATAATCAATATAAACAAGTTTAAACTGTTTTTAAATGTATTTTTTATTCCAATCTGATGCAAATAGATTATTGATAAATATCAGAATTAAGCTATTTATTAATTTTAGCATCATATTATTATATACTATCACCTGAACCAGTCCTGATACTGATGTAGATCAGTAACAGTCCTGATACTGATGTAGATCATTAGCAGTCCTGATACAGATGTAGATCAGTAACAGTCCTGATACAGATGTAGATCAGTAACAGTCCTGATACTGATGTAGATCAGTAGCAGTCCTGATACTGATGTAGATCAGTAACAGTCCTGATACAGATGTAGATCAGTAACAGTCCTGATACAGATGTAGATCAGTAACAGTCCTGATACTGATGTAGATCAGTAGCAGTCCTGATACTGATGTAGATCAGTAACAGTCCTGATACAGATGTAGATCAGTAACAGTCCTGATACAGATGTAGATCAGTAACAGTCCTGATACTGATGTAGATCAGTAACAGTCCTGATACAGACGTAGATCAGTAACAGTCCTGATACAGACGTAGATCAGTAGCAGTCCTGATACTGATGTAGATCAGTAACAGTCCTGATACTGATGTAGATCAGTAACAGTCCTGATACAGATGTAGATCAGTAACAGTCCTGATACAGATGTAGATCAGTAACAGTCCTGATACTGATGTAGATCAGTAACAGTCCTGATACAGATGTAGATCAGTAACAGTCCTGATACAGATGTAGATCAGTAACAGTCCTGATACTGATGTAGATCAGTAGCAGTCCTGATACTGATGTAGATCAGTAACAGTCCTGATACAGATGTAGATCATTAGCAGTCCTGATACAGATGTAGATCAGTAACAGTCCTGATACAGATGTAGATCAGTAACAGTCCTGATACTGATGTAGATCAGTAACAGTCCTGATACTGATGTAGATCATTAGCAGTCCTGATACAGATGTAGATCAGTAACAGTCCTGATACAGATGTAGATCAGTAACAGTCCTGATACTGATGTAGATCAGTAGCAGTCCTGATACTGATGTAGATCAGTAACAGTCCTGATACAGATGTAGATCAGTAACAGTCCTGATACAGATGTAGATCAGTAACAGTCCTGATACTGATGTAGATCAGTAGCAGTCCTGATACTGATGTAGATCAGTAACAGTCCTGATACAGATGTAGATCAGTAACAGTCCTGATACAGATGTAGATCAGTAACAGTCCTGATACTGATGTAGATCAGTAACAGTCCTGATACAGACGTAGATCAGTAACAGTCCTGATACAGACGTAGATCAGTAGCAGTCCTGATACTGATGTAGATCAGTAACAGTCCTGATACTGATGTAGATCAGTAGCAGTCCTGATACAGATGTAGATCAGTAGCAGACCTGATACTGATGTAGATCAGTAGCAGTCCTGATACAGATGTAGATCAGTAGCAGTCCTGATACAGATGTAGATCAGTAGCAGTCCTGATACTGATGTAGATCAGTAGCAGTCCTGATACAGATGTAGATCAGTAACAGTCCTGATACAGATGTAGATCAGTAACAGTCCTGATACAGATGTAGATCAGTAACAGTCCTGATACTGATGTAGATCAGTAACAGTCCTGATACTGATGTAGATCAGTAGCAGTCCTGATACAGATGTAGATCAGTAACAGTCCTGATACAGATGTAGATCAGTAACAGTCCTGATACTGATGTAGATCAGTAGCAGTCCTGATACAGATGTAGATCAGTAACAGTCCTGATACAGATGTAGATCAGTAGCAGTCCTGATACAGATGTAGATCAGTAGCAGTCCTGATACAGATGTAGATCAGTAACAGTCCTGATACAGATGTAGATCAGTAACAGTCCTGATACAGATGTAGATCAGTAACAGTCCTGATACAGATGTAGATCAGTAACAGTCCTGATACAGATGTAGATCAGGACCAGTCCTGATACAGATGTAGATCAGTAGCAGTCCTGATACAGATGTAGATCAGTAGCAGTCCTGATACAGATGTAGATCAGTAGCAGTCCTGATACTGATGTAGATCAGTAGCAGTCCTGATACAGATGTAGATCAGTAACAGTCCTGATACTGATGTAGATCAGTAGCAGTCCTGATACAGATGTAGATCAGTAACAGTCCTGATACAGATGTAGATCAGTAACAGTCCTGATACTGATGTAGATCAGTAACAGTCCTGATACAGATGTAGATCAGTAACAGTCCTGATACAGATGTAGATCAGGACCAGTCCTGATACAGATGTAGATCAGTAGCAGTCCTGATACAGATGTAGATCAGTAGCAGTCCTGATACAGATGTAGATCAGTAACAGTCCTGATACTGATGTAGATCAGTAGCAGTCCTGATACAGATGTAGATCAGTAACAGTCCTGATACAGATGTAGATCAGTAACAGTCCTGATACTGATGTAGATCAGTAACAGTCAACAGATCAAGTTTTTCTGGCACCAGTCCTGATTGATTATCTGTCAATACCGATCAGATAGACTGAAATAAACAGCTGTAGCCTGAATTGATCTTTATGTTTCTTGGTGTAAATCTATTGATCGATCTGATGTGAACGACAGTCGAAGACGTTGATTGATCCTCCAGAGAGAAGACGTCTCACTCTGACTGAAGCTTTAACGAGCCGGACGACCAACGATGAACCAGACTGTAAAAAACAGACGTCGACTCATTTTATGTCGACCGATTAATCGTTGCAGCCTTGTTGCCTGTTTTGTCCGTTAATGTATGGAAGCCTAAAGGGGACTAAATTAAAATCTAATTCCATAATAGCATTATCATTTTCCACAGATGTACAGTATGTTATTAATGAGTAAAAATCAAAATAATAAAGCAAAAATCCAATTGTTTATTTACATGTAAATATAAATGTAACAGACTGGTTCAGTCTTTGAGAATCAAATATCAAGATCTGGTTTTATTTACAAATTCTTAGAAAATTACATTTTAATTATAATTGTGACTTAAATATTGATGCATAAATGGAAAAATCAGGTTAAATTGTTTATATCACATTTTAATTATTAAAGAGTCTCCATTTTTATTTTAATACACATTTCAATATAGTCCCCTACAGGCTTCCGTAGCCCCTGTTTGAGTTTCTTAAACACAAGGAGCCGGGCCCCTGTTGACCCCTCGTTCCTCTCGCTCACTCACTGGGACCAGTATCCCTCTGCTGGGATACAACATGACCAGTTAGTTTCAGCTCTGATCTGATTGAACACAAACTAATAATTCAGGAACACTTTGACCCACAGAAGCCTTCAGATCAGGAAATAAAACCAGATCTCATCGTTTAGTTAATTAGAGCAGACTGGGTCATCTGGAGACTCTAAAAAAACTGAATATTGTTGAAATATTTGTAATAAAAAAGGGAAACAGATCTGTGATACAATGAAAAATCCTACAATTAACAATTTCACAATTGTCTTGATTCATCTGATAATTGTTTAGTCATCATAAAATCAGAAAATAGTTAAAAATTATCATCCAACCAACACTTCAACAACGATTATATCATGATCAATTCATCTATAGATTATGTTCTTGATTAATCGATTAGTCATTTTGTCTAAATAATGTCAGAAAATACTGAAAAACGCCCGAAAAGAGTCAAAAATAATAGAAGTAACATAAGTATTATGAGCTTGATGTAGTTAAAGTATTGCAGTAAAAGTACATAAGTAATATGAGCTTGATGTAGTTAAAGTATTGCAGTAAAAGTACATAAGTATTATGAGCTTGATGTAGTTAAAGTATTGCAGTAAAAGTACATAAGTATTATGAGCTTGATGTAGTTAAAGTATTGCAGTAAAAGTACATAAGTATTATGAGCTTGATGTAGTTAAAGTATTGCAGTAAAAGTACATAAGTATTATGAGCTTGATGTAGTTAAAGTATTGCAGTAAAAGTACATAAGTATTATGAGTTTGATGTAGTTAAAGTATTGCAGTAAAAGTACATAAGTATTATGAGCTTGATGTAGTTAAAGTATTGCAGTAAAAGTACATAAGTATTATGAGCTTGATGTAGTTAAAGTATTGCAGTAAAAGTAGTGGTTTGGTCCCTCTGACTGATATATTATTATATATGACATCATTAGATTATTAATAGTGAAGCATCAGTGTTAGAGCAGCATGTTACTGTTGTAGCTGCTGGAGGTGGAGCTAGTTTACACTACTTTATATACAGTTAGCTAGTTTAGTCCATTGGTTCCCAACCTAGGGGTCGGGCCCCTCCAAAGGGTCAGCAGATAAATCTGAGGGGTGGTGAGATGATTAATGGGAGAGGAAAGAAGAAAAAACAAAGTTCTGATACACAAATCTGTTTTCAGTTTTTGGACTTTTTCTCTAATCTTTGATTTTTGCTGAAATATTGGATCATTTGAACATTTATTGAAATGAAAGCATGTGAGAAGTTTAGAGGGAAAAATCACTATTTGGTGGAGCTGTTAACAACTCATAGACATGTGAAATGTGACCCCGACTACACACTGCTTTTTGTAAGACGTCAGAAGCCAAAAAGGTTGGAAACCACTGGTTTCATCTTTAACTATGTGTTGTATTTACAGCACTAATCGAGCTGCAACGATTAATCGACGGACAGAATTTATTCACCAACTATTTTGATAATCAATTTATCATTTTGAGTCATTTTTGAAGAAAAAATATTAAAATGATCAGGTTCCAGCTTGTTAAATGTGAATATTTTCTGGTTTCTTTCGTCTCTGTGACAGTAAACTGAAGATCTTTGTGGATAAAACAAAACATTTAAAGACGTCGTCTTGGACTTTAGGAAACATTGATCGATATTTTTCACCATTTCTGACATTTTACAGACTAAACCACTAATTGGGACAATAATCATTGGTTGCAGTTCTGTGTAGCAGCTTCACCTCACTTATAAACCAGCGTCCAACACTGTGATGCTACAGACGGCGTTACGCTTCCTGACAGTATCCAGATGAAACATTTAGTCCATTAATCTGTCGAAAAATAATCTGATTCTAGTTTGATAATTGATTAATCGTATCCAGAAAAAAAAATAATACAAAGTACAATATTTCCCTCTGAAATGTAGTGGAGTAGCATCAAATGGAAATACTCGAGTCATGTACAAGTACCTCAAAATCATACTTCAGTACAGTAATTGAGTAAATGTACTTGTAATGTCTAGTATGACATACTTATTTAGACATATTGATGGAGAATTTTGGCTCCTATAAATAAGGTCAGATGCCACAAACGCTTCATATTCTGGTTTTAGAGCTAAAAAAAACATCTTAGTGTTCCTGTTTGGCTAGCATGACATTTGTTGTGGTGAAGTGATGCTGTTTGGGGGTGATGTGGAGGCCGCTGTGCAGCAGAGCCGCCTCTCCGGCCGCCTGAGGCCGCTATGCAGCCCGACCAGAGCCGCCTCTCCGGCCGCCTGAGGCCGCTATGCAGCCCGACCACAGCCGCCTCTCCGGCCGCCTGAGGCCGCTATGCAGCCCGACCAGAGCCGCCTCTCTGGGTGCCTCAGGCCGCTGGGCATCTCCGGCTGCTGCTGCTGCTGCTGCTGCTGCCGCTGCTAGCTTGTGGCTAACACATCCCATTGTTTTCAATGAGGGATGCTAACACGCCTAAATAGCGGTTTCCCCGGTTGGGCGCAGAATAAATGTGAGTTTGTCATTATGAGAATCTGACAGCAGCTTCGTGAATAAAACAGCTCGTAGTTCAGATGTGGAATAATAGTTACATCACCCAACAGTTAGCTAGCTATAAATAATATGTCATCTCGTTATTACTCTCAAGGTCGGCACAATCAATTCAGCCATTTTGGTCGCTGAAACCAAACTAGCTGGCTGAATATTGAGCCTCCTCCTCGGCCTCACGGGGTCCAGTGTTTCGGGCCGGTCGGCTCCGCGGGGCTGCGGGGCCAACAGGCAGCTACACCGGCCGCCTGGCAGCATCCCGGGGCAGCAGCAGCAGCAGCAGCAGCAGCGAGCTAACGGCGGCTAACTGACCGAGCTAGCTGACCGAGCTAGCAGCGTTAGCCGCCGTGATTTCACAAACAGTAAATATCAGCCGGGATGTTCTGCTGCACCGCCCCTCCTCCGGACCGCTGCTCAGAGCGGATTTATGAATAAACCCGACCGCCTCACAGGCCAGCTCACACGGAGACTCTTGTAATACAACATCGGTGATAATAACGGGGTGATGATGAGCGTGTGGCCGGCCTGCGAGCTTCTCTGAGCAGCGTGTGAGGAGGAAAACACGGCGGGATGCTGCGGGATGGACCCGCTAGCTTCCACACACGGAACCACAAAACAAGCGGGCATTTTTTGCGCACTCACAGCCGGGCGGCATGCTTACCGTGTCGGACAGCACCTCCGGGTGACGGGGTGATGCTGCAGCAGGCTGGCAGACAGCGGCGGTGCTCGGTGTATTGACCCAGTGTTATTAAAGAGCAGGACGCACCGCTCCGCCCGCCGCCGCCGCTGTCAGCACCAAACCCACCACAATGAATTAAAGTCTGGATCTAACCGCACGGAGCGGGCGCTGCGGGCTCCGGGACCAACCTAAACATCGGCTGTAATCAATGTCCAATGTCTCCTAATTATTAAAGCATAATAATACAGATTTCTGCGTGCACACGCCCGTGAGCGGCAGGCATTCATAAATAACATTTACGGTGCCAGGCAGGAGGAGGAGGGGCGGTGCTACACCTCATCACCGAGCTCCGGCACCTGCTGTTTATTTACACTTAACGCTATTTTATTATATCAGCAGCACAAACAACTGCATATTATAAAAACAACAATCTCTCTTAAATAAATATAATTCAGCAAGTGTCAGAATTAGCCCCAAAATGCTGAGGGATGATGGGAGTTGTAGTTTGAAGCCCGATCAGAGCAGCTTGTTTACAGCAGCAGGTCTGCGGTCTGATCTGTCTGTCTGTCATTCCTGCGGTTATTATTCCATCTGCAGACGGTGTGTTGAGCAGGAGAAACGATGTACAAGCATCGCAGTTTAAAGGACAAACACACTGAAAGTGATTATTGACCGTCAGACAGTTCAGACTGATGCTGAGAGGCTGCAGCAGCAGCAGCAGCAGCAGCAGCACACCATGTGGACGGAGGAGACACCAGAAGCATCCAAACAGCCCACATCAACATCACTGACTCATTTAGGTCTTTAAAAGCCTGTAAATGCAGGACAAGAATCTCAGAAAGTTGGAAACATAATGTGAATTTAGTGGTAAATGTAATAATTTAAAGGATACACTCACTCTTAAAGCAACAGTCAGGAGTCTAAATGAACATTAAAGCTGTTTTTTCTTGCTGTAATCATTCCTCCTGTTCATACTGACCATTAGAAGATCCCTTCATAATGACCTTACAATGGAAGTGATGGAGGACAAAATGTATTTCAAAGTTTATCTGAAGCTAATATGAAGCTTCAGCGTCCAAAATGAGTCAAATCAAGTAGATATCTTTCAACGTTACAGTCTTTTTAGTGCCAAAGTTCCTCTTTTTGTTACTATACTTCCACCTGCAGCTCAACAGGGAAACACTGTCCGAGGAAACACAAAGAGGGAATTTGATGGTAAAAAGACTGTAAATGTGTCAGATATCCACTTGATATGACGAACTCAGACTGATGAAGCTGAATAGAAGCTTCACACAGACTTTTAAATGACAAACTGTGGATTTTATCCTCCATCACTTCCATTAAAGCACATTTGAAGGATCTTTTAATATCCAGTATGAACAGGAGGAATGATTACAGACACCTGACTGCTGCTTTAACACAGGCTTTATGTGAGTAACATGAACACGTCCCTTAAAAAGTAATTTAATGGACAATTTAAAGGGTCAAACACAAACATCCTCTGCTTCATATAATTAATTGTGTCTGACATGTTATGACCACAAAACAGTTCAGGTACCTTGTTGAAAATCTGTTCTTCCCTCATTTAAAGTCCAGATCTGTGAATATATTTAAAGTTGTGATGTCATAAATCCTGCTTATGTATTTTTTTTTTTTATTACCTCGTTCTGTCGTTTGTTGTGTTTTATATGGATATGGTTGGATTGACCGTTGGACGAATACACTTTTAGAAACTGTGGAGGAAGAATCTGAATTTATAACACTTTATTTACATCTTTATTAATGATTTTTACATCTTTCAGCTTTGCTTTCAAAGCAGCACAAAACGACAAATTGAGAAACACAAAAAAAAAAAAGTAAAAAAAAAAGAAAAAACTCACAACAACAGAAAGCGACAGCCTTTTTCCCTCCGATAAACAAGGTGTGTTTTTTTTTTGTTTTTTTTTTTTAGAAAAAACATGGCGGTGCAGAGGAAGAGGAGGAAGAGGAGGAAGAGGAGGAGGAGGAGATGGACAGCAGAGTACGAAGGTGAAGGTGGACCAAAGATAACAACAACAACAACAACAGCCTACAGACAGGCGATAAAGTGACCAAATGTTCAGCAAAAATAAATAAATAAATGAGATTCAAAAAGACAAAATAAGTGACTTCAAGTACAAAAAACGAGCAGCTTTTCCAGCGGTGCAGAGACGTGACGCAGGTGAGAAGAAGTGCTGCATCGGATGCAGTTCAACAGAAACAAAGTGTCTAAACTATCGCTCCGGTCCAAAAACGTCCCAGCTGTCCTCCCTCTGCTCAACGCCACGACGCCTTCAAGAGCAGCCGGGAAATCTCAACACCTCCAGGGTGCTTGAAGGAGAGGAGGAGGAGGGCGGGTCCTCTCAGCAGTTCGAGGGGTTCCCGGACCAAATCGCATCCCTGCTGTCGTTATAGTAAATCCTCAGTGATCTTAAAAAGACAAAAAACGTATACCGGAAGCGTCGACTCGCTCGGGGCGGGGAGGGAGGGGGGGGGGCGACGTTAAAAGGTCCAGACGTCACATCGAGCTTCCTTCAAGGTGATGACGAAGGTGTTGAAGATGTTGACGGACGTCTGAACCTTGCTGGTTTAACGGAGCTTATTATGGAGATCCGCTGATGATCAATATGGATTCCATAAGAGCTGATCAGAAACCATCGGGACCTGCTGGTCGTCACAGCCGAAATCTGCCGACGAAAAACAAAAAACCAGGAAGGTTAAAACTTCTGCTGCTGGTCATCGAATCTCACACACAGAGACAAAACCAACCAGATATATCTTTATATTACTCATTAAAAAAACATGTCCGCCGCTGAAAACACACCAACAAACGCTCCATTTCCTGTTTGTTAGTTACAAACTACACAACGATTAGTAAAGTCATCTATTAGTCTCAATTATTTTACTGGATTTACTTTTATTTAATCTGACTTGTTTTATCACCTTGTGAAGCACTTTGTAACATCTGTTGTGAAAAGTGTTACATAAAGACTAAGTCCAAATTCTGGTTCCAGCTTCTTAAATGTGAATATTTTCTGGTTTCTTTAGTCTCTGTGACAGTAAACTGAAGATCTTTGAGACATTTAAACATCATCTTGGACTTTAGGAAACATTGATCCACATTTTCTGACATTTTATGGACCAAACAACTAAACGATCTTCAGTATGAACCAATGAGCTTCCAGCTGAGAGCCAGACAGGAAGGAGGAAAGTGTTGAGAGACGGACCAACATGTTGGAGGTTAAAGAACATCAAACCAAAACGAACCATCAAGTTGACTTTGAACATGAAGAATGTTGTTTTCAGGGTCGGATGGATCTGAGTTTAGTTTTAGTATTTAGAGATAATAATAAAAAGGTGTCGACCTGCCCTGAACGCGCCGTTTCTGATGTTTTCTACCTTCTCGTCAGTATTATAATAACTTCTATTATATTATTTCTTATAAATCAAACGTCATGTTTCTCCATTTAATTCAATAAAACTCTGTGTCTCCAGTGTCACGGACATGTTGTTTTCACCGTCTCACCGCGGGCGTGGTCGGCCTCCAGCAGGAGGCGGAGCCAGTCGGTCATGTTGTTGGCGGTGGTCAGCTGACTCCTGAAGGAGTAGCTGAGGCCGGGAGGGGAGCGAGGAGGCCGATGGGACCGGTCGGGTTCCTGCAGGAAGAGAACGGGACGATAAAAAAAAACATCAGATAGACACATTAATACTTCACCAACACTTCACCATGGCAACGCAGTGTGACAGTATAAAGCCAGGCAGCCTGTTTTTGTCTTATCAATCACCTGATCAACTATCAGTCCGTCGGACGACTGGTTGGATTTCTGAGCAGTTCTGAGCTCAGATTTCCAACATGGCTGCCGTCAGAAACAAGCTGTTAGCTAATCTATAAAAACAAGCCGTCGGCATCGGAGCGGGTGTGGCTACAGGTGCAGCAGACGGTGATGTCACAGTGTACCGACACACCGTGGAGTACGCTGTGACATCACTGAGTTAAACCACTGAGTTTCTCTTAAAGCAGCTTAATGACTCATTAAAAGGGAAACCTCGACCTGGATCCTGTTTCCATCTTATTGTGTCTACAGTGTCTGATGGGGACGGGTCCAGTACTGAGTGCGAGCACCGCAGCCGCAAACGGGTCGCAATGTAATCTGATCACGAGATTTCAGAATGAGACTTGGTTAGAAACAGTGAGAAAGACATTTTATTTCTCTGTATGGTCTCTTCCATGATGTATTCAGACACTTAGAACAACAACCCGTCAGCGGCAGAAACACTTTTACTGGACGGACGTTAATGCGGCGCCATCGCTCCAAATTAAATTATTAACCTGCAGCCTGCGCTCGCAATACAGGAACAGTTTCAAACATGATTGTCCCCGTTAGTCACATGGTTTCCCTCTAAAGAGTTCATATTCTGCTTTTAGAGGTTTTCTGTTATTTAAATGTTCTGGTGTCGGATGTTTAACAAAATGCTGCCTGCAAGTCAAAAATCAGGGCTTCAACCTGCGGGGACTTTTTCCTTTAATCTTTGATTTTTGCTGAAATATTGGATAATTTGAATATTTATTGAAATCTTCATCTGAAAAGTAACTAAAGCTGTCAAATAAATGTTATTATATTTCTGTAACTGAATTAGTTCAAACCATAGACTGTATAAAAAATATGGACGTAGTTACCGTGACGACACCCGTTGGTTTCTGAAGAGCGGTTTTGAAGCTCAAAGTGAGCCGCTCCGGCCGTCGCCATCTTGGCAGTGCGTGACGCTGCCTAACTCCCAGCCAATCAAAAATGGGCAAAGAGGCGGGCCGAACGGCTGAAACAAGCCACCTAGCGGCTGGCGGACCTGTCACTCAAAGCAGCCATGTCCTTCATTATGCAGAACTTTACGGCTTAATAAAACTTAAACAGGTGAGTTATAAAAAAATTCACCCCCCGTACAGTCGTCATGAAAGAGGAAATTAGCTACAGAGACCAAAACCGTTGTTTGTACCAGGCTGTAAACATGTTTATTTCTGCTGTAAAGTTGGGCATTTTAACATGGGGGTCTATGGGGATTGACTCGCTGTTGGAGCCTCAAGTGGTCGTTCAAGGAACTGCAGTTTTTTCATGTTTCAGCCCCGGAGGTTCCCGCTTGGATCAAACCCAGTAAACTGGTGTCTTAACAACAACCTGAGAGCTTCCAAACCTGCAGAACGGGTTTCGGTTGAGATCTCGTCGTTTAAATAATAAAACGTTTACCGGTGACAGCGGGACGCTCCAGGGTCCCGGCAGCTCCAGCGACGTGTCGGCACGTGACAGCGGAGACACAGAGGAGGCCTTAGAGGCTGCCGGAGTCTCCTTCTCTCTCTGCTTGTCTCCTCTGTCCTCGCACAGGTCAGAGGTCATCTTCGCCAGCTGGCTCTGCCTGCCACAACCACATTTCATCTCACTTTAACAACAAACAAGCTGAAAACATTTAAAGCTGCAGTGGCTGATTTTTGGCCATTAGGGGGCAGAAGTGAGCAGCCTGTACTGGGAACCAGTCTCACAGAACTCTGACCTCTGAACATAAATAAAAGCGAGCAGGAACGGAAGGTGACAGGTGAATTGTGGGTACACCTACAGTTGCTCCACCGGGTCCGGAGCGTCGGCGGCGGCGGCGTCCGGCTGGGCGTCGGTGGGCGGGTCCCACAGGTGCAGCGCTCGCCTCCACAGACGCACCTGCATGTCCCAGGAGCGCCGGCTGTACTTCCTGTACTTGTTGGGAGTGGAAGGGTGGAGCTTCGGATCCCTCAGGTGTCTGAGGAAGAAGAGGAGGGTTTATTGATTAAGTGCTGATTAGTTATTGATTATTCTATTGGTTTCAGACACTCACTTGGGGACTTGCTGCAGGTAGTTCTGGTAGCCGCTGGTGTTTTTTCCGTACTGGATCTGTTTCTGCCGCCGCTTCAGAACCGCGGCGTTGGTCTCGGTGTTGGCCGGGTCCGGGAGGCGGGGGTAGCAGCGGCCGAGAGGAGGCCTGCGGGGGTCAGAGGTCAGAGGTCGAACAAGAGCTAAAAAATAATGAACCGAGTCCTCTCGCTGTTATATGATCTAGAACGTGTCAGACCTCTTGTCCTGATCGTCCGTCCCCACGGCAACGCTGCTGGTGGACACTTTGAGGATGCAGCGCTCCAAGATGGACGACCTGAAGGAAACAAACACCAACAGCTGGTCGTTCATGTGTATATATAAAAAAAAAAAAAAAACAGGTTATTATAGTTTTAAAAGTCTTTACACCGGCTGCTTGTGTTCAAACAACAGAAGAAAACCTTCGATGATGCTCCGACACTTTATATTAAAAGTGTTCCTATTATTTTGTCCCTTTCATGTATGTTAATGGAGTGGACAAAATATCAGGAACACCATTTTCAACATAATGAACTCCAGTTCAGCATCTATGACCTCAGTAGTAAACATGTATGTAAATATGTGCCGGACTGTTGACTGTTGGTATGCTAGCTGTTTCCCTCTGTTTCCAGTCTTTATGCTAAGCTAAGCTAACTGTCGGTGTCAGTCTGACTCATCAAGAAGAGAAGAGCAGGAACGCCACGTCTCTAAACTAAACGTTTTCTTTGTTTCTGCTGATGTCACATCACTGGACATCCGTTTCCGCTCACGTCAGAACAGTAAAATAATTTGATGTTAAGTTATAATAAGTTGTTGTTGTTGTTGTTGTTGAACCTGCGAGGTTTGTTGCCGGCGGCTCGCTCTGCTCCTCGCAGGCCGCCGCTGGCAGCAGGAGGCGACGGGAGCGGAGACGCGTTACTGCAACCAGAACAACAAACATTTATTAATTATCAGAGCAGAATAAACGACCTCACATGCAAAAGTAAAAAAAAAAAAAAACACTCAGTCAACAAAAGCAGAAGAGTTACAACGTCAGGAACAATAAGAGAGATGATCAATAGTTATGATCAGTGAAACATGCAGCGTTTAAAGATATCACAACATTTTATATGAAGATTCATCAATAATGAGAAGCGTTTGTATGTTAGAGACGTCTTGATGGTTGAACTGGTGTGTTTCTCACCTGACCAGACTGTCGTAGACGGAGCTGCAGCCGGGGAGGAGCCACGGCTCGGGGGCGGAGCATCCGGCCAGCAGCGGGTCGGGGAGGCCGTTCCACATGGCCGCCGACCAGCCCTTCGCACAAACACACGACCGCGGACTGAAACAGAAGCTGAAGAACACAAACACACGATTAAAGTCACGATATAAATAAACAGCGATGAAAAAGTACTTTACTGCAGTAAAAGTACATAAGTATTATGAGCTTGATGTAGTTAAAGTATTGCAGTAAAAGTACATAAGTATTATGAGCTTGATGTAGTTAAAGTATTGCAGTAAAAGTACATAAGTATTATGAGCTTGATGTAGTTAAAGTATTGCAGTAAAAGTACATAAGTATTATGAGCTTGATGTAGTTAAAGTATTGCAGTAAAAGTACATAAGTATTATGAGCTTGATGTAGTTAAAGTATTGCAGTAAAAGTACATAAGTATTATGAGCTTGATGTAGTTAAAGTATTGCAGTAAAAGTAGTGGTTTGGTCCCTCTGACTGATATATTATTATATATGACATCATTAGATTATTAATAGTGAAGCATCAGTGTTAGAGCAGCATGTTACTGTTGTAGCTGCTGGAGGTGGAGCTAGTTTACACTACTTTATATACAGTTAGCTAGTTTAGTCCAGTGGTTCCCAACCTAGGGGTCGGGCCCCTCCAAAGGGTCAGCAGATAAATCTGAGGGGTGGTGAGATGATTAATGGGAGAGGAAAGAAGAAAAAACAAAGTTCTGATACACAAATCTGTTTTCAGTTTTTGGACTTTTTCTCTAATCTTTGATTTTTGCTGAAATATTGGATCATTTGAACATTTATTGAAATGAAAGCATGTGAGAAGTTTAGAGGGAAAAATCACTATTTGGTGGAGCTGTTAACAACTCATAGACATGTGAAATGTGACCCCGACTACACACTGCTTTTTATAAGACGTCAAAAGACAAAAAGGTTGGAAACCACTGGTTTCATCTTTAACAATGTGTTGTATTTTAAAAGCTTGTTATATTATCCATTGTGTCAAATCTTCATCTGAAAAGTAACTAAAGCTGTCAAATAAATGTAGTGGAGTAGAAAGTACAATATTTCCCTCTGAAATGTAGAAAGTAGCATCACATGGAAATACTCAAGTAAAGTACGAGTACCTCAAACTGTACTTCAGTACAGTAGTTGAGTAAATATAGTTTATATGTAGTTATTTTCCACCACTGTCTGCAGGACAGGTTGAGCAAAAAAAAACCCAAAAAACCCACTTGGAAACACCTTAAACATCACTTAATATAAAACTCAAGAGTCTTTTAAATCCAAAAGGGTTCAAGATAAATTTGAGAGAAAAGTAAATAAATTCAGATTTTTCTCTTTATTTTCCTCAAAGGGAAGTTTGATTTGCAGCCAGTTAAATAAATTAACTGGTTACATTTCCATTAAAAACACAAAGTTAATCAAAATCCATTTGTTTTTCTGAAAAAGCCAAAATTGTGTATTTTTATGTTAATTTTCCTGTAAAATACTGAAGTCTGAAAACTAAATGTTTCAAAATATTAATAATTCAGAAAGAATTAAGGAGTTTAATGACGTTTGTTTGTAATTTTGTCACCAGTTACTCGTTAACTACATTTCCCATGAGTCTTCAACCTGTTTATCTTTTAAACGCGTCATTTTATCTGAATCATTTTAATAATATTCTGACAACAAGCACTAAATGTTAAAGTTGAGCAGAATCACACAAACCTGCTGCTTTGTTATCCTTCTAGAAACATACAAGTACTTTTAAAAAAGCCAGAAACAGTCAAACGTGTGTTTATGTGGATCGACAGGGAGAGACTCTCGGAGTATTTTACAGATGCTCCAGTACTTCAGAGACGTGTCAGCAGGTGTATTTGCGGGTATTTCCCGGGTTTCCTGTCTGAACGGTACCTGAATTAAAACCCCCTCTCTGGCTGCTGTTACACACCTGGAGGAGAGCAGCGGGCTCTGCGCTGCTGTTTCCACTCTGCTGCTGGACATGTTTGCAGTTTTGAGTTTTGGCGCCTTCACTTCAGACGGACAGACGCCATTATTCCGCTTTCACAGCTTTTTTAATGAGCCGCACCTGCAGGGGGCGGGGCCTACCGCCGCCACCGCCACCGCCCGCCTCACCTGCGCCGCTTCCGGTCTAAAAAACCCCCTCCAGTCGCCATTATCACTGTGACGTCACTAACGTAATTAATAAAGCCCCAAATATACATCAACTATCTGTCTCATCAAACTAGACTTTAGCTTCTACATCCAACCTCCACTGTTACGGAAGCCCGGAGCGGTCATATGGAGAAAACATATCGTCGTACAGTGCTGTAAATGTTATTGCGCACGAGATACGTGTATATATGTACTGTGTTCATGTACTTTATCAGTGATTCAGTCACTATTATTGTGTCTCAGCTGATAAATACTGATTAGTTGACTAGATTAGAGGATCAGTCAGCGTGTGTTCGTGGAGCCTTAGTAACAGCTAATTGGCTTTACGTGGTTACATCACGGTAAAGTCTACAGGTCTGATGATGGCAGGCATGATCTGGATTAGGTGAGTTAAAAGTGCACCAACGGTAAACTGACGCTCACAAGTCATTCAACATCACCTCAATAAGTGCTTTATGTTAAAAGTGGCCTCCATATATATATATATATATATTTATTTCTCTATGACCACTCCAGGCCTCCGTACATGTTTCCTTTGTACAGTCAATAGTTTTATATCCAATTTCACTACTATTATTATTCCATTCTGTGAATAAATTTTAATTTTTTAAATTTAATTGGATGTTTGTAGGATCAAACTCGTTCTCTGCGTTCTGAGTCTGATGTACTTTAGTTCTACAGAAGGTCAAACGTTGAAAGACTGAAGCATGTTTTATTGTTTTAACTTTTTTAATTAAATGTTTATTTCACTCTATTTTTATTACAGTTATAGTCTTATAATCTATTTTTATTTTATTACATTTTCATGATATTTATTTCTCATGTACATCAGTGTCTGATAGTTTTACTGTCTTATTATCAGCTGTCAGTCATCTGTGAAGCTCTTTGATCTGCAATAAAAGTGTCATACAAATAAAGTTTGATTGATTGTTTTTATTTGCTGCTTTAAATCAGTTTCAAAGACTAAAAAAAAAATCAATGTTTGTGATTAAAGAAGTTAGATTTATGAATATACAATATTACATTAATAATGTAGTATTATTGGATTAGTAAACTTTTGGACATTTTTGGACAGAAGGGGGGGTTGTTTGTTTGTTTGTTTTGTTTGTTTGTCTATGGACCCATCAGTTCTCAGATGAACTAACAGCCTCCGTACAGCAGGAGGCGGTTTGCTCCTTTAAAGTTGGTTTTCGATCCGTCAATAAACACAAAGAAGAAGAAGACAAAGATGGCGTCTGGAAGTGGGGTGAGTTTCTTATCTGAGCTTGTTTTGTCTTTAAAAATACAATATTTACTTCCCAGCTAAGAGACTCCCGCTTTGGCATTTGTTTGTGTGTTTATCACAGCTGTTGGTGACTCAGACTAAATCGGTTTGAAGCATTTTAAAACCGTTTTTAAACGCTCGCAACCGGCGCGTCAGCTAGCGGCTAACGACAGCTAGCCTGCTAACGGACAATAACGTAAAGGTTTCCGGTTTAGTTTTAACCTCGGCGGTGTTAATGTTAACTTTGTGTTTCCTAAAGTATCGGTCTGAGTGACAGTTTATGTCTCTGCTGCATCATTAGAAGAGAATAAACGCTGCTAAACATTAGCTTCTGTTCCGCTAGCTGCCAAAACAATCAGACTTCCGGCCAGAATTCTTCAGAATAAAAGCGTCTTTAAGTTTTGTCATTTCACAACAAAAGCAACAAACACAGAAGCATTATTGATTAATCCGTCGATAAATTTCATAATCGATTAATCTGTCCATTATTTTTATTATTGATTAATCTGTCCACTATTTCCTCCATCAATCGATGAATCATTCTGTTCCCTAAAGCTCAAGATGCAACCTGCCAACTACTTAAATAATTGAGTAATTGTTGTTTTTTAAGAAGGAAAAACTTCTTTAGTCCTCTGTAGCTTCTTTCTTCCACACATGTAGCAGATGTTCTGTGTCAGACGCTTTCACATCTCCTGGAAACTCTCTGTGGTTGTAATTCAACATTTTTAAGCTTTTCATCAGAAATAAAACAGCTGTTTTTTTTTTCTGAGAATCTTGTCTGCCTGTTTCAACAGGTTGTTTCCAGAACGTTTCAGCATTTTGATAAATTCACGCTGTTATATTATCATTTCATCAGTGGCAATATATCATCTAAACAAAGGGAGTTATCGTGACCTCATTCAGACAAAACCCTAAATGTGACAAAAAGACACCGTCACAACAAACATGATAAGACCGTACAGCTGTCCTGACGTATAGAGCCGTGTGTTATTGATGAATCTGTTGTGTGATTGTATTTGTGTCGGCTGTAAAGTGAGTGTCTGTGAGTGACGGAGCTGCAACCGTCATCATCATCATCATCATCAGCAGCACTGTTTCATAATCGAGTCATAGTTTTAGATGTTTTTTTTTTTTTAAAAGCTGGTTGCAGCTTCTCACATTCTGAATGTTGATCAGCATGAAATATTATAACAGACATATAAAACTAGTCTGTTTGGAACAATAAGTCTGATACGGTGAAACAAAGAGAGGTGTAGTTACCAAGTTAAAGTCCTCAAAACGACGTCTCTTCTTCTTCTTCTGTAAATATATTTTAACGTTTGACACCAGACGTTTCCTCCTTCACAGTAAAGTTCATCCTCAGTGTTTGGCTTCACGTACGTCTCCACATTCACACCAGTGTCAGCTGAGTATCGAACCACGATTGGTTCCGAACTAGCTGTGACGTCATCGATCCTGCGCGTTAGTTCCCACGTGTTCAACCTTCAGCAGATCAAAGTGAAAACAAACCGCAAACAGAGAACGACATCGACCGAAGGAACCAGAAGAAAAACATGTTTTTGACAGGAAGAGACTTTAATCAATAGTTGCAGCTCTTATAGTTGGATTATCAGAATATTGATTATAGATGTTTTAAACTAAGACGTTGCTGAATATGAACTGACAACATGCTGCTGTTTTCATGTGTACGTGAGAATTCTTCTTCTTCTTCTTCTTCTGCTGACTCGTCTCCTTCTTCTTCTTCTTCGTCTTCTTTTTTCCCCCCAGTCGAGTAAAACTGACTTCCGTCGGAAGTGGGACAAAGAAGAGTATGAACACCTCGCTCAGAAACGGCTGACGGAGGAGAGAGACCGAGAGAGGAGAGATGGTGAGAAGATAAATAAATATTAAAACAGATCAAACCGAGAGGTCGACTCGGGTTCAACTTCATGTTTGTTTTCCGCTTCTGAGTTGTAGATTTAAAGGAGGAGTTCACACTTTTTTGTTTTTTCAAGTGTGTCATTAAACCAGCAGTCAGTCAAATGAACATTAAAGCTGTTTTTCTTGCTGTAATAATTCCTCCTGTTCACACTGACCATTAGAAGATCCCTTCATAATGACCTTACAATGGAAGTGATGGAGCTAATATGAAGCTTCAGCGTCCAGATGAGTCTTTTAAATGCACTCAAAGCACATTTGAAGGATGTTTTTAATATCCAGTATGAACAGGAGGAATGATTACAGACACCTGACTGCTGCTTTAACACACTGGGAACACTGGGAACACTGGGAACACTGGGAACTGGTCCTTTTACTTTCTCTCACACAAAGAAAACACAAACGTCGGTCCTGAGTCGTCCAGCAGTTTGTTCTGGATCATCTCATCAGTTTGTGAAATGATGAACCAGTGATCAATATTCATATTCGTATTAACGGATAAATGAACGTGTCTTTCAGGGAAAGTGGCGCCGCCGGTCAAGCGGGACCTCCTGCGCCACAGAGACTATAAAGTGGACCTGGAGTCCAAACTGGGGAAGACCATCGTCATCACAAAGACCACTCCTCAGGCTGAGATGGGAGGGTACGAACGCTTTCATCTTCCTGTTAAACAAGACGCCGCTTATCTACAAATATATGAACACAAACAACAAGATCCTGTAAACAAAACTCCTTAAAGTTTAATGTTTGATGCTTTTATTTTGTTGAACATATGAACCGTCAGCTGGAACCTCCTTCTGTAACTTTTATTCTCCTGTAATATTAATATTGATGTGATGTAACTGAATCATGTGGCGATAATGATTCTTCTTCTGTGTCAGTTATTACTGCAACGTCTGCGACTGCGTCGTCAAAGACTCCATCAACTTCCTGGATCACATCAACGGCAAGAAACGTGAGTCTGAAGCCGCCAAAGATCACCTGACTGTGTGTGTGTGTGTGTGTTTAACTGTGTGTGTGTGTGTGCGCGTGTGTGTGTGTGCGCGCACGTGTTTAACTGTGTGTGTGTGTGTGTTTAACTGTGTGTGTGTGTGTGTGTGTGTGTGTTTAACTGTGTGTGTGTGTGTTTAACTGTGTGTGTGTGTGTGTGTGTGTTTAACTGTGTGTGTGTGTGTGTGTGTGTTTAACTGTGTGTGTGTGTGTTTAACTGTGTGTGTGTGTGTGTGTGTTTAACTGTGTGTGTGTGTGTGTGTGTGTGTTTAACTGTGTGTGTGTGTGTGTGTGTGTGTGTGTGTGTGTTTAACTGTGTGTGTGTGTTTAACTGTGTGTGTGTGTTTAACTGTATGTGTGTGTGTGTGTGTGTGTGTGTGTGTGTTTAACTGTGTGTGTGTGTGTGTGTTTAACTGTGTGTGTGTGTTTAACTGTGTGTGTGTGTGTGTGTGTGTGTGTGTGTGTTTAACTGTGTGTGTGTGTGTGTTTAACTGTGTGTGTGTGTTTAACTGTGTGTGTGTGTGTGTGTGTGTTTAACTGTGTGTGTGTGTGTGTGTTTAACTGTGTGTGTGTGTGTGTGTGTGTTTAACTGTGTGTGTGTGTGTGTGTGTGTGTGCGCGTGTGTTTAACTGTGTGTGTGTGTGTGTGTGTGCGCGTGTGTTTAACTGTGTGTGTGTGTGTGTGTGTGTGTGTGTGTGTGTGTGCGCGTGTGTGTGTGTTTAACTGTGTGTGTGTGCGCGCGCGTGTGTTTAACTATGTGTGTGTGTGTGTGTGTGTGTGTTTAACTGTGTGTGTGTGTGTGTTTAACTGTGTGTGTGTGTGTGTGTGTGTGTGTGTGTGTGTGCGTGTGTTTAACTGTGTGTGTGTGTGCGTGTTAAACTGTGTGTGTGTGTGTGTGTGCGTGTTTAACTGTGTGTGTGTGTGTGTGTGTGCGTGCAGACCAGAGGAACCTGGGCATGTCGATGCGTGTGGAGCGCTCGTCTCTTGATCAGGTGAAGAAACGTTTCGAGGTGAACAAGAAGAAGATGGAGGAGAAGCAGAAGGAGTACGACTTCGAGGAGCGCATGAAGGAGCTGCGTGAGGAGGTGAGAAGGGAGGACACGCCCCCCCCCGCTGGTCACATGACGTAGGAGTCGCTCCTCGCTGTGTTCAGTTTAAACAGACTGGAAGAAACTTGCTAGCGTAGCGACATTAATGCTACAAACAACCCATAATGCATCATTCTCTGATGTGATTAATTTGTTACACCATCATCTGTGTGTGTGTGTGTGTGTGTATGTGTGTGTGTGTGTCAGGAGGAGAAGGCGAAGGCGTACAAGAAGGAGAAGCAGAAGGAGAGGAAGCGGCGGGCGGAGGAGGACGTGGACTTCGAGGAGGACGACGAGATGGCGGCTGTGATGGGTTTCTCCGGCTTCGGCTCGTCTAAGAAGAGTCACTGACGCTCGGCGGCGGCGGCGGCGAACGCAACCACACATCAGGACAGGAAACGTTATTTTTAACTCCGCCTCCCCTCGTTCGGCCGGAGTCTGCGAGCAGAACGAGACTCGACATGAAAGCAGCAGCGGCGGCGGCGGCGTCCTGCTGCAGAGACCGCCGGGTCCTTTTTACCACCACGTTGTTATTTTGGTAGTTTTTACCCACCACTTCCTGTTAATCATGAAAACCTTTTTTTAATTCAGCAGCTTCCTGTCAGAGACACAAGACGCTTTGATGTGTTCGTTATGATCTGAGCATGATGCAGGGGGGGAAACAGGAAGTAGCTCTGCAGCACACGTGACGTTTCTGATCAATAGTTTATTGATTTTTAAATGTTCAGCTGCTGAAGAATAAGACCAAAAACGACACAAGTTTCCTTTAAGTTTAAGAACTTTTTATTGTTTGTTTGTTTGTTTGTTTTCATTAGAAACACGTTCAGAACAACAAAAATACATTTTAACAAGTTAAAAATGAGTTTTTGATATAAAGAATCAGATTCTTGTTGTTTAATGAGTTAAATTAAACCAACAGGAAGTTAAAACAACTTTAAATATCAACAATTTAATTGTAACTTGTTAACTTTTTATTTTTGATATGTTTGAGGTTTGTTTTGTCGTCTATCTGGTTACAGTTTGTTTGAGGAAATGATTGATTTTAATAAACATCATTTTGTTTCTAATCGTTTGTCTCGTGAATGATCAGCCGTGTCGGGAGACGTCTGTCCACATACTTGTGGCCGTATCGTGAGAGCGTCCGGGTTCGTTTATATGAGATCCAGTCAGACAAGAGTTGTTTGTTTTTTAAGTTATTAAAATGTAAAGTTTGGGGTCGGAGCTGCTCTCGGCTCGTCCCCTCCTGAGGGTTTGTTTCTTGTGCAGCAGCCTGAAACTGAGTTTGATCAACAGGAAGAAGAAGAGGAAGTTCGCTCTCTTTCCTCCTCCGAACGCTTCGCCGATTAATGACCGGCCTTTGTCAAAGTGCAGTGCTGTCATCAGTCACTGGAGGACGAAACAAACAACCACACGTTACACAACACGAGGCTGCTTCACATCAAACTCACAAGAAACACAACACATGTTTAAATATTATTAAAAAAACTAAGTAAAGCAAGTTTATATTAATCGTCCTGTAAGATGAAATGTTTACAACGAGGCGTCGAGACAAACACACAATAACAAGATAAAACATAAAGACAAACAGTAAACAGATTTAAATGAAAGGAACCAGTGTATAAATGAATTAGATATAATATGAATGTGTTGATTTAGTTCTACACGAGGACAATAAAACTTATTAAAATAATAAATCAGTCAGTTTTATTGGCTGAGTTTGTTTAAACTACGAGGACTTTGACTCCGTCTTGTAGTGAATCTTAATGTACTTAAACAACGACGTTCAGGAAGATACACAAGGACAACAAAGCTGAACAAAACAGGAACAACAGACATGCTACAACATATTACATCTGTATACAGTTAAAACACTCTCTGTAAAGTGTAAAGAAGGATACAAGTAGTGCGAAGGTGAATAAATATTGAATGGGTAATGTAATAAGTTACATTATATACAAACATACAGTGTTTACACGTCTGTGTACAGTACATACAGGCTGCTTAAATATGTATATGACAGTGATGTTTGATTTAACCGCTCACTAGTGTGATGGTGAGCCAGAAGAAATATAATGATACAGTACAATAATAAACATACAGTACTGTTATATCATGATACAGTACAATAATAAACATACAGTACTGTTATATCATGATACAGTACAATAATAAACATACAGTACTGTTGACATCATGATACAATACTGTTATATCATGATACAGTACTGATATATAATTATATGGTACAGTAATAATAGATACAATGATATAATGATACAGTACAATAATAAACATACAGTACTGTTATATCACGATACAGTACAGTAATAAACATACAGTACAGTGACATCATGATACAGTACAGTAATAAACATACAGTACAGTGACATCATGATACAGTACAGTAATAAAGATACAATACTGTTATATCATCATACAGTACTGTTATATCATGATACGGTACTGATATATAATTATATGGTACAGTAATAATAGATACAATGATATAATGATACAGTACAATAATAAACATACAATACTGTTATATCACGATATGGTACAGTAATAAACATACAGTACAGTGACATCATGATACAGTACAGTAATAAAGATACAATACTGTTATATCATCATACAGTACTGTTATATCATGATACGGTACTGATATATAATTATATGGTACAGTAATAATAGATACAATGATATAATGATACAGTACAATAATAAACATACAATACTGTTATATCACGATATGGTACAGTAATAAACATAACAGTACAGTGACATCATGATACAGTACAGTAATAAAGATACAATACTATTATATCATGATACAGTACAGTAGTAAAGATACAGTACTGTTATATAAACATACAGTACTGTTATATAAACATACAGTACTGTTATATCGTGGTATGGTACGGTAATAACAGATACAATGATATAATGATACAGTACAGTAATATGATACAGTACTGTTATATCATGATACAGTACAGTAATAAACATACAGTACTGTTATATAAACATACAGTACTGTTATATAATGATACAGTACAGTAATAAACATACAGTACAGTGACATCTTGATACAGTACTGTTATATAATGATACAGTACAGTAATAAACATACAGTACTGTTATATAAACATACAGTACTGTTATATAATGATACAGTACAGTAATAAACATACAGTACTGTTATATAAACATACAGTACTGTTATATAATGATACAGCACAGTGATGTCCAGATTATGAACAAAAACCTACGTGTCATAATAATGTTTGAACCTGTTTGGTTAAATGTGTGCAGTGGTGGAAGAAGTACTGAGATCTTTGTAGTATTAATAGTAGTATTAGTATTGCAGTATTCAGTGTTCACCGCTCCTGGAAGTTTTCATGATTCATTGTTTAAAAACGAGGATTTAATGTGGATTTTCAGACACTGATCACCAAAAAAAAAGACAATTTAACTTCAAAGCAAAAACATCTTTATTAACTCCAAATGTGAACAATATACAAATATATGAAACATCAACTATTACATGCAAAAGCTAAAGCAGAAAGTATCTGACATGTAGTGGAGATTCGATAAAAGATTTCGTTAACGTGCTGACTGTGTCGGGGACTCGTTTTCATGTTTGTAAAGTGAACTACTTAACGTTAGCTTAAACCGTAGCTGACCATGTAGCTTTAGCGTTAGCCTCAATTTACCGGGATACGTATGTACCTTTTACTCGTCTTTGCACAGCTTCAAAATACAAAGTTGGAAGTTGATGCGTCTCCGTCCTTCATTTCTCTTCTGCTCTGTGATTGGCTGCTGTTGGATTGATTTGAGGAATATTTGCTGAGTCATCGCGCGCTTTCTTTTAACATCATTTTTAGCTGTGTTAGCAGTGTAGCTGTAGACTGAAATGAGGATGAATCCTAATAACTGCTGAAACTTTTAATCTGACACTATCATTTAATTTGTTCAACACTTTGGTTTATGATTAAATAGATTAGAAAGCTAACGACATTCCCATCAGCCTCAGTTGCACTTTGTTTACTGCCAATGAGCTAATGTTAGCATGCTAAGATGCTAAACTAAGATGGTGAACATGGTAAACTTTATACCTGCGTAACATGTTAGCATTGTCATTGTGAGCCTATTAGCATGCCGACGTTAGCATTCCAGCTCCACAGAGCTGCTAGCATGGCTGCTATTATGTTGCATTGGGCTAAAGTTCAGGTGAAGTCAAAACATTTTGTGTTAAAGTCAAAGTTGAGTTGATGGAATTTTTTTATTTTGTCAAGTCAACTTCAAACGTCAGCAGATTTGTGACTTTTATTTGGTTCAAGTTCACATATCTGGATGTTAGTACCTGTTCATGTGAATTAAACTCCCTGAAAACAGCTCCTCCTTAATCTCCCACATTAGTTTCAGTAAAAACAACCGAGAGAGATGATCCGTCAGTTTTCTGGAGAAATGAAACCTAATAAGAACCAGACTCCATTGAGTAATATTTGGGGATTTTTCTGCTCAGTATTTGCAGTATTCAGCTAAGAGAACAACAGCAAAAGTAGAAGTTTTATTTGAAGAACTGGGAGAAACTTCAGCAGAATCTGTCGTCATTTATAATGATCCATATTACTGTTATATAACTGTCTGAAAACTGACATCATTACAGTGATCGTATGACTTTGTTTTTCAACCCCTAAACTGTACCAACAAATCACATTAATTTATCCCGTAAATATCCCCAATATCACCTTTAATCTAAACAATTGCTTCACTTAAAATTCCTCAGTTTTTAACCGTACGATTAGAAGAAGTGTGGTTTAAGACAGTGGTGGAAAGTAACATTTACTCAAGTTCTGTACTGATGTACAGTTTAGAGGTACTTGTACTTTACTTGAGTATTTCCATGTGATGCTACTTTATACTTTCTACTCCACTACATTTATCTGACAGCTTTAGTTACTTTTCAGATGAAGATTTGACACAATGGATAATATAACAAGCTTTTAAAATACAACACATTGTTAAAGATGAAACCAGTGGTTTCCAACCTTTTTGTCTTTTGACGTCTTACAAAAAGCAGTGTGTAGTCGGGGTCACATTTCACATGTCTATGAGTTGTTAACAGCTCCACCAAATAGTGATTTTTCCCTCTAAACTTCTCACATGCTTTCATTTCAATAAATGTTCAAATGATCCAATATTTCAGCAAAAATCAAAGATTAGAGAAAAAGTCCAAAAACTGAAAACAGATTTGTGTATCAGAACTTTGTTTTTTCTTCTTTCCTCTCCCATTAATCATCTCACCACCCCTCAGATTTATCTGCTGACCCTTTGGAGGGGCCCGACCCCTAGGTTGGGAACCACTGGACTAAACTAGCTAACTGTATATAAAGTAGTGTAAACTAGCTCCACCTCCAGCAGCTACAACAGTAACATGCTGCTCTAACACTGATGCTTCACTATTAATAATCTAATGATGTCATATATAATAATATATCAGTCAGAGGGACCAAACCACTACTTTTACTGCAATACTTTAACTACATCAAGCTCATAATACTTATGTACTTTTACTGCAATACTTTAACTACATCAAGCTCATAATACTTATGTACTTTTACTGCAATACTTTAACTACATCAAGCTCATAATACTTATGTACTTTTACTGCAATACTTTAACTACATCAAGCTCGTAATACTTATGTACTTTTACTGCAATACTTTAACTACATCAAGCTCATAATACTTATGTACTTTTACTGCAATACTTTAACTACATCAAGCTCATAATACTTATGTACTTCTACCATAGGAGGACTTTTACTTGTAGTGGAGTACTTTTACATTGTTGTATTGGTACTTTTAGTGAAGTAAAGTATCTCAGTACTTCTTCCACCTCTGTCAGCTGCATGTTTGCCACTCGTCTTTTTACAGAGCGTCACAGGAAAAACCCCTCGTCTCCTTCCTCATCTGTCAGTCATGATGGTGTGAGGTCACATGACTCAGTGCGATGACACGTTTGAACATGACGGCGCTCGACACGTTAATCTCAAAACAGCAGCGCGGGACTTCGTCCTAATGACTCACAGCCATGCAGTGTGACAGGAGAGATGCATGCTGGGAGAATAAACCCCCACATGCAAAAGCGGTGGTCACAGCTGTCGGTAACAGCGCCACTGCAGCATGTAAATGCAAATGAAAAAAAGCCAGTTTAGCTTCACAATGAGTCTAAAATAACCTCACATTCATATCAAACTTTCCGAAATCAAACCCCTTTAAGAAGGAAGACGGTGGTTTATGTTCAAACAACTTAACTAATGGCGCCCACCTAGAGTCCGGTTCTGCTTGAGGTTTCTTCCCATTAAAGGGGAGATTTTCCTGCTGCTGTTCATGGAGGAATGTTGGGTCTCTGTAAATTAAAGAGTTCAGTCTAGACTTCTTGATTTAGTGCTATATAAATAAAACTGAATTGAACTGAATTGCCTGCTTACTTTCTAAGAGAATGAAAAACTAAAAGAGACAGAAACTTTCTGTCAAAACTACTTTAAACTAATTTTTCTAATTGTTAATTAAAAGACTCTTTATCTTATTTAATTACTACAAAACCCTAAATGAATGAACCAACAGTTAAAAGCCTTAAAATCAGTAATGGAAGAAGTACTCAGATACTTTACTGCAGTAAAAGTACCAATACAGCAATGTAAAAATACTCCATTACAAGTAAAAGTCCTGCATGAAAAATCCTCTGAGAGTAAAAGTACATAAGTATTATGAGCTTGATGTAGTTAAAGTATTGCAGTAAAAGTACATAAGTATTATGAGCTTGATGTAGTTAAAGTATTGCAGTAAAAGTACATAAGTATTATGAGCTTGATGTAGTTAAAGTATTGCAGTAAAAGTACATAAGTATTATGAGCTTGATGTAGTTAAAGTATTGCAGTAAAAGTACATAAGTATTATGAGCTTGATGTAGTTAAAGTATTGCAGTAAAAGTACATAAGTATTATGAGCTTGGTGTAGTTAAAGTATTGCAGTAAAAGTACATAAGTATTATGAGCTTGATGTAGTTAAAGTATTGCAGTAAAAGTACATCAGTATTATGAGCTTGGTGTAGTTAAAGTATTGCAGTAAAAGTACATAAGTATTATGAGCTTGATGTAGTTAAAGTATTGCAGTAAAAGTACATAAGTATTATGAGCTTGATGTAGTTAAAGTATTGCAGTAAATGTACATAAGTATTATGAGCTTGATGTAGTTAAAGTATTGCAGTAAATGTACATAGTTACAGAAGAAGTAACATAAATTACATCTAAAAATCTTCCAAAATAAAAGAGTTTAGTACTTTGAGTACTATGATGCTATTTTGGTGAAATTTAATTTAAAATCCAGTTTACATAATTACTAAAGAGCATTTTAGGACATATCATCTCTGATTCTCTTCAGTCTAAATGGGTTACATATTAGCAAGCTAACGTTAGCGTTATCTGAATGCTAATTAGCTAGTTAGCTATCAGTTAGCTACACAACAGATTTTTGTCTGCAGTTAGTAGCTTTAAATATTTAGTAACAACTCATCTCTACACAACTACTAGTTTTAATTGAGTAAATCTGTACTTAGTAACACTGATGTTATAACGACAACTTTGAACTGAAGATCAGCTGCTGCTTCTTGTGTTGCTAGCTAACGAGCGCCGTGTTAACTGTGGTTGAATAAGAAGACAACATACAGGTGTCTTTTTAAAGGTCTCGATTTCAATTTAATTAAATGTTCAATATATATTCATCCAGACCTGGTTGCAGCAGCTGTTCAGAACGGAAAACAGATTCGATTACGTTAAACTTTAGCTTTCGCTGGAGGGCTGACTGACTGGTGACCACTGCTTAACAGTAAAAAGGGATAAGTTTGACCTGCTGGTGGCGCTAGAGGAAATGTCAGAGGAACATGAACATTTGGACCAAATTTCACAGCAATCCATTAGAGATGTTTCAGTCTAGAGCCGCACTGCTAGCACGGCTAAAACGATGCTAACAGAAAGCGCGCAGTGACTCAACTGCTTATTTATTATTCCCTGAATCAGTCAAACAGCAGCCAATCACAGTGTGCGAGCAGGAAGTGAAATGAAGGACGGAGATGCATCAACTTCCAACATTGTTTGTAACTTGCATCTTGCATAAAGAAGAGTTAAAGCTAAATACTGTACATATCCTGGTCAATGGAGGCTGTTGAGGATTCATCTTCTGGTTGACATGAATGCGTCATAATAATCCATCCAGTAAAGATATTTCACCTGACCAACCAACATTATAATCCCCAGAGCCTTGCTGCTGCCATGTCTGTAGGCGTGTTTCCATCCACGTTACTTTAGTTTATTTAGATTTTCACTTTGTGCATAAAAAAAAAAAACAGAGAAAATTGAGTGAATAAATGATGACGTCATGAATCATGTGACTGAAACGTCACTGAAGAGATGAAAACATCAGATCAGAGACTGTAACCTTCCTCACATCAACACATGAAACTAACAGAAACGTCATATTTCCATCATCTCGTTGTTTCTTCTTCTTCTTCTGCAGCGGTTTAAAGACACCGACTGTTTATCTGCAGTGGATGGAAACAAACGTTCACTACATTGTTTGTGAAATCTTCATTTATAAAGTGTAACTACAGATAAGTGTGATGCAGTAGAAATATATACTCAAGTAAAGTGTAAGTATCTTAAAACGGTACTTGAGTAAAAGTACTTCCACCGCTGGTTTAAATGTCTTCAATAAACACAAAGCTAATAGACGACGAGAGCTTCCGCCATCGTCTCCGTCTCTCTGGAAACAAGAGTTCACGCTACGTTAACGGTTTTCTGGAAATTTGGTTAAAATTATTTGAGCGACATTTGTCTGGAAATCTCCACAACTCCTCGTTTATATGACGACAGTCAGCAGGTTTCTTCATCTCAGGACATTTTCACTTTGTGCATTAAAAAAAAAGGGTTTTTCTTCTCTTTTGAGGTGTAAACAAACAGACACACAGAGGGTTAAAAACAACGTTAATAAACTTTTCTGCACTACAGCTGCTGATAAAACGCTGATAACTTTCTCCAAAGGTGTAATTTGAGTTCCGTCTCTCAACAAGAAAGAACAAACTCTCCTCAATGACTTAAATCGGACAACGTGTAGTTTTAGGGCAGCGCTTTTCCTTGTTAGAAAAGATAGAAACACAAGTTGACCCTCCAGTGAAACTCCTTGTGACGATATTCTGGAAATTCAGTGAAAGTTTATCTACATTTAGATGGAAACCTGGTTTGTGAGAAAGTGTGCAGTGACTCAACTCCTCATTGATTTGACAACAGATATTCTTTATTAAAGTCAGCAGGATTTATCCTCAGGAGAAGATGAATAGTTGAAACAAACGGTTGGACCAACATCCGTAATCATGCATCTGCACAACTCAAAATAAATAAATGGACAATATTTACCTTTAGAGTGTAGTGCAGTATAAGTATAAAGTTGCAGAAAGTAGAGACTGTTTTGGTGAACTGACCTGCAGTCAGTGAGTCAGACTCAGTGGTGACCAGACTGAGCTCTGTACTGGTCCTGAGTCAGTTTGTTTCTGTCACCGCTGGTGGTTTTTTTAGCGTGTCGTCGTGTTTCTCGGCAGCCGCTGAGCTGCAGCGAGTGGGTGCAACTGTTCCGTTCTGTGGTCAGACTGCTGTCTTCATCCCCCCCCCCCCTCCCCCCCCCTGCCCTCCCTCCCCCCTCCTCATCCTCCCCTCATCCTCCCCTCTGCACAGTCACTTCCTCTGAGAGATGGAGGGAGGGAGAGGAGGACGACCTACAGAGACGTAGACAAACGGAACAAGTGCAGGAGAGAGAGAAAGAAAGAAGGAAGCCATTTTGGTTCCAGTTTTGACACGTCTGCTTGAAATTTGCTTTCTTCTCTCCGGTTTCTTCACCCCGAAAGTCTTTCAGAGAGTCAGACAGCGGGTGAGTAGATTTGAGGAAGTAAAACCATCTGAAGGCAGTTATTCTGTTTTCTTCCCTTTTTTTTTCTTCTTTTGAGTAAAGTTTAGTTTTACATGTTGCAGGAAGTTGAGAAACGAGGCCCGTCTATCAGAGCGTCGAAGCTGCTGCAGCCTGAAGGACGGCTGGACGGTCGGTGGACGCCCAGCTGAAAGGACAAGACGGCAGAACCAGGGGAGGGGGGTAATAATAAAAGATAAAACCCTGAGACGCTGAGAGGAAACTATACTCCGAGGTGGCCGTCGCTCTCTCTCAGATGGTGGTGTCATCCTGTTAGAGCAGAAGTCTTCGGTGGGACATCGGCTGGACGGACATCGTGACTGTAGGGAGGTGAGGAGGAACGCAGGATGAGCTCCGACCGAGTGCCGTCGCGGGCGGAGGTGATGGGGTGGAGCCCGCAGCAGCTGGCGGACTACCTGAAGAGGGTGAGACCCCCGAACATGTCTTTCTTTTTCTGTCCACAGAAATCATTTAACAGAAACTTTGCTGCAGGTTGAACTCCATCAGTCAGCAGTTAAGATGATTTCTGTACTTAAAACACAAACATCTCGCAGTAAAATTAGTTTGAAGTGGGTTTATTCACAAGTAGTGATGTAAATCTGTTCTGGTGAACTCTTGACGTGTGAACGTGTGCCGTTTGATGACGGAGAGGAAAATGGAGGAAGCTAAGCACAAGTGTGTGTGCATTGAAGACATTACACCATTTTAAGATACTTGCACTTTACCTGAGTGTTTCCTTTACATGCTGTTTTATTCCTCTATTGCACAACGTTTATCTGGAAGCTGCAGTCACACGTCACTTTTATCAATGAAGATCTCACAAACAAAACATGATAAGACTCTAAAAATAAAACCCACTCGTTGTGAAAGATTAAACTTTTGGTCGTGTTCCAGATGTTTATAGTCAGGTTTCATCCAAATGAAGCGCAAATTTTAACCGAAACCTCCAGAAAATGGTGAAAATAAAATGTAGTGAACGTTTTAGTGTCTAAACTCGGACGTTTAAACATTTTCTAAGAGATATTTAGACTTTCAAATATTCTGTTTCTTTATGCTCAAATTTAAAATGTGAATATTTGAGACTCTCCTCCCAAGTCGCCCAAAAAACAAGCCACAGTTAGTCTGAGTGACGACGTATATATACACTATATAACTGAGTACACTTCATCTGACAATCATTGCAGTATTTTTATAGTGGATTGTCGGGTATTTGATCTTATTTATAATTAAAAACAAACAGGTTTGATCGAGTGAATTGAAAATACAAAGTACAACCTCAATGCAACAAAACTGAGTTCAGCTGTGACTTCCAGTTCAGACTAATTGCCTGAACAAGGTTATAAAAGAACCTGTGAACATTCACAGCCTTCTCAGTTTTGGGTTGAGTCTAATGCAACATGGCTCCACATGATGAGGAACTGCCTGAACAAGTGAGAAACCAGATTGTGAGACTTCATAAAGACGGGAGAAGGTTTCAAGATCATCAGTAGGCTGCTGAACAGAAGCCCAAACACAGCTGCAGCGGTGGTGAGGAGGTTCAGGAGGATCCATACTACCAATAACAGAAGAGTGGCGCCACACATAATGCACTATTTACGCAGCCTTTCACTGAAAAACAGACGGGGAAGAGCTCCTGACTTGGCACAAGGATTATCTGTGGAAGCTGCTGTTTCAGTGACACTACAGGAAGTCGAACCTCTACGGACGACGTCCAAGAAGAAAACCGTTACTCACAAAACTACAAGATTAACCAAAGAAGGTGAAAAGAAGCCTGATGAATCCTGGCGGCACATTCTGTGGTCAGATTAAACCAAAGTGAATTAGTCTGGATCCGAAGGGTCCAGCATGTTTGATGTGGACCTGGTCAGGACCACATGGTGCCGACCGTGACGTTTATAGATGACACTATGAATATACCCAAATACTGAATGAAGAGATGACTCCTGGTCTCAAGAAAGTTGGCAGGAGAGGAGTTTTCCAACAT
The DNA here is from genome assembly GCF_914725855.1 of Thunnus albacares. NCBI lineage: Eukaryota > Metazoa > Chordata > Actinopteri > Scombriformes > Scombridae > Thunnus > Thunnus albacares. The sequence goes on from NC_058118.1 coordinate 31,422,228, forward strand.
GACAATGATCCCAAACACACTGCAAGAGTTTTTAAAGACCCCTGACTGAATCCAACAGAACACCTTTAGAGTCTTTTAAAGGGGACAGCAGACCAACAAACTCTGTCAGTCATCTTGAAGGCTTTGTGAAAAGATTGTACTCGGGATAAAAGCTGCAATTTGTAAGAAAGGAAAAGTTAAAATAGGCAAATTAACAGTAACTTTCCTTAAAATAATAATAATTCAGGTGACGTTATTAGAAATAATTTAACATTTTTCTATGGTTATTTCATAGAGAAGTTTATTCTCAGAGTCTTCAGTTGTTAAATATGTTGGCAGGATGAGAGCAAACATACATCCAATATTTCACCAAAATCAAAGATTAGAGAAAAAGTCCAACATTTTTTTTCTTCTTTCCCATTAATCATCTCATGACCCCTCAGATTTATCTGCTGACCCTTTGGAGTATGTTTATATATTGGTGTATCGGTACTTTTACTGCCGTAAAGGATCTGATTGACTTCTTCCATCGCTGGTTTACACACAGTTACTGTTATTATTATAATAATCTGACTTTTGCAGAAACATGTGGGTGAATTTCTCTGCCTACTTACTTGTTTGACCAATGATGACATCAGTTATGTTTTTCGGTTAAAGTTGACATTTACAGTTACATTTAGGGCTGATGATTATTTTCATTATTGATTAATCTGCTGATCATTTTCCCCAATTAATAGTTTTTATATAAAATGTCAGAAAATAGTGAAAAATGATGGTCGAAGGCGACGTCTTCAAATGTCTTTGTCAGTCTAATATTCACATGTAAACAAGAATCAAATCATCACATTCGAGAAACTGAAACCAGCACATTTTGGACAATTTGACTGAAAAAACAATTATCAAAATAATTAGAGATGAACTTTCTGTTTATCGTCTAACTGATTAATGGACTGATTGTTGCAGCTCTAGTTACATTATGATGATGTGATGACCCATCGCGTCCTCTCTTGTTTTTGTTTGTGAGATATTTATTAATTTGTTTTATATAAAGTTGTGAAATGTGAGGAGCTGCTGGATTCGTTCTGTATTCTCATTTCAAACGATCTCCTCAGTGTTACTGAATATAGAAGCTCAGAAACTCCTAGAAATTAATGTTTAAGGAGACGTAATGAAGAGAGATGTTGTTAATGGATGTGAGCGGCGAGTTGAAAATGTTGAGTTCTTCTTGTTTTGTGTGTCAGATGAGTCTGTCCGGCTGTGATAAAGCTGTGCTGAAGAACGCCATCAGCGGAGCCAGATTTGTGGTGAGTTTGGATTCAAAAACAAGATTCATCATTTAAAAAAAAACATGTTTAATATCAGTGAAATGTTCTTATGAACCATCAGACTGAGAGACAGGAGAAAAGATGGAGGAAGGAAAGGAAAGGAAGAGATCAGGAGGTTGTAGAAAAGGAAGGAAAGTGGTGATGAAAAATAAGAGAGGAGCCGGGGAAGGAAAGGAAGCGATAGAGTGGACAGAAGGATGTAGGGAAGGAAAGGAGGAAGTAAAAAAGAAAAGGAGGGATGAGAAAGGAAAAATTAGTAAAAGAAGGAAAAGAGGAGATAAGGAGATGGAAAATAAGAAGGATGTATGGAGAAGGAAGGAAAGGAAACAAAGTGAGGGAAAGGAAAGAATAAGTTAGAGAAGGAAAGGAGCCATGTCAGCGAGCCTCTTGATTTTCCTCCTTTAGAGTCTAAGATTTGACAAATGTTGACATAAAAGCACTTTAACAAGACGTCTCTGTTTCTGTTTCTGTCTGTAGAATCTGAGCGACAACGACCTTCAGAAATTCCCCAAACTTCACGCTCCGTGAGTCTCTGTTACTGTAACACCGCCCACAGCTGATATTTAAATTGTCTGTTGTCTCTGAAACCTGAATCGAGTGAAGAGTCATCTCTGCTCTGACTATCCAGCTGCCAAAATGACAACAGATGTTCATGCACTCATTCGGCTCAGCTTTAATTAATATCAAGGTTTCATATAAACCCTGAGATTCGCCTGTCAGGCTGCAGTCTGCTGCTGAATCCTCCAGACGTTTGTCAAACGTACTGTGTCGTTTTCATTTCATTGTCATCACGTCCGGTCTGCAGAGACTAAAGTGTTTCCATGGAGATTAATTTAATTTCTTGATCCTGTGACTCGTTTCTAAGAGTTTTATGAACAGTTCTTAATGATTTTGATTCAGCTGCAACAAATCAAGTAAAAGTAATGCAGAATATCGCTGCAATATAAACACATATATTATAGGATTATTGTTACTGATACATGGACATGTAAATAGACTTTAACTGTTGTAGCTGGTTGAGTTGGCAGTTTAATCTGCAAAATCAAAGATCCTATGAAGACACAGCTGTCTATAACCAAAAAAAAAAGGAAAAAACTACTAGTTCTGTAGGAACTTTACACTCAGTTTGTTTGAAAAGGTTCTACAAAGGAGTCCAAACCCTGAAACCTGCAGGAATAACGCAGGTCACTACTCTAGAATCATAAAAAAAATTAAACTTTGTTTTAGGAAATGACCGACACGAAAGAATTTGTGTTGAAAATATGAAATATTCTTATTCTTTTACTCTGTTTTTTTTTAAAAAGTAAAAGAAAATAAGACTCAACTACAGGCTGTAACGTCTCCATAAGAAGGAGATGCTGTGAACACTGCATTTTAGAAGCAGATCATGTTTTATATGAAAAGGTAATCAGAAACTAAACTAAACTAAACTAAACTAAATGTAATGAAATGTAGTGGAGATGAATTATAAAGCAGCACCTCAGAACTGCACATAAGTTCAGCACTCTCTATGCTTGGAGAAAGACAGCAGTGTTTTATCTGTAGTGACGAAAAGTAAGAGTTTATTGTTTTTAACCCTCCAGGTGTCTGTTTGTCTTCTCAGGATGATCTCTAAGATCAGAAGTGAGATCAGCAAGAAGGAGGAGAGGAGAGGCCTGTTTGGTAAAAAGTACGTATCAGTTTCTAACGAAGCATCATATCAAGGAAGTGAATTATTTAAAGAATGCTGTGGTTCAACATTGAGGTGTAGAGTTATTTTCTTTCTTGCTGAGAGTTCCTCTTTCATGTTTGAGCAAAGGTAACAAATCCACCTGCTATGTCCTTTAAAACTCACCGATTAACACATTTATATCTCTATTAGATTTAAAACAACATGTTATGGTTTCACTGAGTCATGTGATGAACTTTGTTAGCCTGGTAGGTGGATTTTGTTACCTTTTGACAGAATCAGGCTAGCTGTGTCCACCTGTTTCCAGTCTTAATACTAAGCTAAGCTAAAGGCCTGCTGGCTGTAGGAAACTGATATCAGTGTTGTCATCTAACTCTCTGCCAGAAAGAAAATAGACCTGTTACCCACAAAGAAAACATAATCATCCATCAGCAGTGTCAAAATGACTTGTGGCGTCCCTCAGGGTTCCATTCTTGGTCCTTTATAGTTTCAGTTCATATGCTAACAACACACAAGTCATCTGCCCAAACAACAGAGCAGCTTGACAATGTCCCCAAAAACCTCACAAATGACATCACAAAAGCAAATATTAAGAGTGTTTCCTGATCTGACACCTCTATGACACAGGTTTGGTTGACTTTAGGCACTTTTGGGCCAAAGCAGCACAAAAACACAACATCAACGACATATTATCAACTTAGACAGTAGTTGTGGCTAAAATCCTGATCGAGTTTACTGAACTTTCTTTGTTTCTTTCTTTCCATCACAGAACCACAATGCCTAAATATCATGAACCAGGTAGGACGTCTTTCAAATTTTATTTTGATTAATTTATAATAAACCAGCTCATCTGACTCAGATGATTAAAAAAAAAAAATCAGATTTTCCAAATTGTTGGACTGATGCTTTGCAGTAATCAGCAACTGGAGTGAACAAATTCAGTAAATATACTCTGTAAATACGACTATATTCAGTTATTAGCTAGAAAAATGTGATACTTTACTCTATTTATCATGAATAATCAGTCTGTTAATGGTTAATAAATTAATATAATAGTCAACACCTATAACTCCTCCAGAAGTGTCAATGAAGTAATAATAAATACTGTACATTAATAAACACTTATATATGTTTATAACTACATTATAGTGTGTGGTAAACCATTTATTAACTTTATATACTTATTATTAATGATAAAAAGGGAGTAAATTGTTACTGTCGTGACTTGTTGATGTGAGTTGAGCTGCTTTCTTCTCTGCAGAAACAGCCGCTGAGGTTCAGGGCTGGGGTGACGACGAGTTTGTAAGTCTGAGTTTGTTATTCTTCTCTTTCTGTCTCTTTTCCATCTGCATATGAACCAGAAAAACATGTTTTTCTTCCATCTTTCATTCAAAACAATGAAAAAGCTAATATGACGTCAGCTGGTTGCCGAGGTGTTTGAAGTGTTTGGTTGGATGTTGCAACACAGTTCCAAGTTTGTTGATATTGGTTGTCAGAATATGGGTGAGGTTGCTAAGTGGCTGCTGTGGTGTTAAGGTTGCTTTAACTGGTTTATTTGGGGCAATTGTGTGCAGTATGACAGCCATCTGACATATTTTCATCTTATAAGGTAGGCGTGGCTACTGGCTAATAGCTGGGGCTCATCAGGGTTCTGTTCTTGGTCTTTTGTACTTTCAATTCACATGATAGATGTAACACACAGATCATCCGACCAAAACAACAGAACAGGGTAAAAACACCTTCAAAAACCTCACAAATGATTAAAAAAATAATCTTGAGAGCGTTTTCTGATCTGACACCTCTGTGATTCAGGTTTGGTTGAGTTTAGGTGACTAAAACCAGTTGGTTAAAGTTTTATTAATGATTATTGGCCACTTTTGGGACAAGTGTGTTGTCAGCTTGTAAAGTTGTTGTGGCTAACATGTTAGCAAACATCCAGCAGACAGAGCAACATGTTTCTGTCCACCTGAGTCTATTATTCACTGTCTTTTAGCTTTGTTTTTGCTCTCTACCAACTCCTGAGGTCTGACTCTTTAGCCGTTAATACACCTCTATGTTCACCAGCTAGTAGCTAACTGTGTGTCTGCTGTTTGCTGCTGGGCAGGTAGTGTATAAAATATGCTGCAAAACCAAAGCTAGGAGCTAAAGTTGGGCAGTTTTAAAGCTAGTCTGGTGTTGCTTGGTGGTTTGTGTGTTTCAGGTTTTTGTTATGACATTAATAGTCGGTTGCTACGATGTTGGTCAATGGGATGTGATGCCACCGCTGAATGTTTGTATTATAAAGATTAAAATGGATAAAATTCATTATTTTAAGTTAATACAGTTGAAGAGGCTCTGTGGTCTGATCTGCTACTTTGCAGCTGTGCTGCTGATAAAAAACATCAGATATGTTTGTCATGTGATGTTGTGGGTTGAGTGTGTTTCTGTCCTTTTCTCTGTCAGGATGATGAAGAATTCGACGACGACTATGAGAGTCCGTACAGCGGCGATGAGGACGGCAGCGGGGGAGACTACGAGTCCCCAAACGAGGAATTTGACGTGTCTAACGATTACGAGCCTCCTCCCTCTGAACCTCCAGAGGACATGGCTCATAAACTGTGCCCCACCCTGCCCATCGGAGACAGCGATTATATAGGTAACGCAGGTCACGACTCAGCCACATCTGATCACACAGACTATAACGTATATTGATGTGGACTTCAGGAACACTAGCTGTGCTTTAGGGCACCGCTAATGGAATCCTGACAAATAAACACAATAAACACTCTTTGTGTCCTCCAACGTTGTGAAAGTAAAATATTAAATCGCTGGAAGAAAGACTGATGTAAATGTGTGTTTATTTTAATGTCATCATGACATGTTCTTGATAAAGACGGTTGTCATGGTAACCGACTGTGGGGGAATTTTCGAAATTTCTTCACATGACCTTATTTGGAAGAGTTATGATGAGATAAAACCAAAAAAAAAAAAATCAATCAGATATGAGTGAGACTTCCGATTGTGACAATGTTGACTAATAACTCTGTGTGTGTGTATGTGTGTGTGTGTGTGTGTGTGTGTGTAGATAACAGGGATAATCATGTGTCGTCCAGAGGCCCGCCCCCTGCTCTTTGTCCCCGCCCCCCGGTCGCCACTCTCTCAGCTCCATCACCTCGGCTGGTGAGTCAGTGAACATGTTTAAAGGGACTCATATTGTCTACATTTCCAGCCTCTATATTTATATTCTGAATTCTCTACTGGAATATCTTTGCATGATTTCCAGTTAAAAACTCCTTATTTATCTTCTACTGGTCCTTTATGCAGCCCCTCAGTTCAGCCTCTGTCTGAAACAGGCCGTTTTAGCTCCTGTCTCTTTAAGGCCCCGCCTCCTGATGAGCCCACTCTGTTCTGATTGGTCAGCTTCAGGAAGCTTCCTCCGGCTCCAGAGGCTACGTAAACAAACTATAGTAAAAAATATCAACTTTTCACATCCATCCATACATGTTGGAGCTTAATCACATCTAAAATACGAGAAACATGTCTGGAAACAATTTAGCAACCACCTTAGCAACAGTCTTAGCAACCAAGTCTACAGAACAGACGGCCATTTATGATCATGTGGGATTCAGCTCATCAGCAAGGTAGAAAAAATGTTGCAAATGACGCGTTCAGAGCAGGTTGAAGCCCTGAGTTTTGACTTGCAGGCAGCATTTCTACATACGTTCACCTTAAGTTTTGAAACTCTGACCATGATTAACATCCAACATCAGAACAGGAAAAAAAATAACAGAAAACCACAAAAAGCAGAATATGTTCCCTTTAAGTGTTTTATCCAAATCCTCTTGGTGTCACCAGCGTGCAGCTTTAAACCTGCAGTAACTGATGTTTTCTGTTCGCTTGAGGGCAGCAAAGACACGTCTTTAAGTTGATATGTTTGAAATTTAGAAAAAAATCTCTAAATCTGTGTGAAAAGTGTTTCTGTTGTCTGAGGTGTAACAGCAGCTGTGTGGATAAAAACTAAATGTAAACAGACTGAGTGAATAAATGATGACGTACATGAATCACGTGACTGAAACGTCACTGAAGAGCTGAAAACATCAGATCTGTGTGGAGCGATGATGATGAGGAGACTGTAACCTTCCTCACATCAATACATGAAACTAACAGAAACGTCATATTTCCATCACGTTTTCCATCGTTTGAGCTTTGACTGTCGCTGTTTTAATGACGTCGTCTCGTTGTTTCTTCTTCTTCTGCGACTGTTTAATGGCACCGACTGTTTATCTGCTGATATTCACACAGCAGCAGCAGTGGATGTAAACAAACATTCATTTGAACTTTCTTTTTGTAGCCGGGAGAGTCGCCGTCCTCCAGAAGAGACCACTCGCCTCACTTAGGTGGACGACCATCAGGGAAGAGTGAGTAACCATTTTATTCTGTCTATCAGGGCTGCAACTAACAATTGTTTCCATCATCAATTAATCTGCAGATTATTTTGTATAAAATATCAGAAAACTGTGAAAAATGCTTCACAGTTCTCAAAGGTGACATCTGCTTTTGTCTAAAACCCAAAAATATTCAGTTTACTGTCATGTGAGGTCAAAAAGAAGCAGCAAAGTCTCACATTTGAGAAACTGGAAACATGATATTTATGATATTTTGGCTTGAAAAATGACTGAAGTGATTAATTGATTATCAAAATAGTTGCTGACTTATTTTCAGTCAGTCGACTAATCATTGCAGCTCTAGTTTGTAGAGACGCTGTAAGAAAACTGAAATGTTTTCAGGAGGTCAGTATGTTCAGGTCATGTGGCAGTGCTCTGATTGGTCGCTCTGGTTGTGTTGTGTTCAGTTCCTCCGGGGCCACCGCAGATCTTCCGTGGCAACAAACCAGGCAGAGATTCTGGATCCAACCCGTCCCCCGTCAGAGGTAACCTCCCTCACCTGAACCTGAACCAGATAATCAATCAGTATTCAGATCGATTTCTTTCTTTCCATCAACGTTAATCAACCTGCAGACACAAACCCTAATATAATAGAAGTCAACAGAAATGTTTCATCTTTTAATTTTCTCAATTATTCTTTTTTCATCACATTTGTCTTTTGGGCTTCCCAAGTTACAGTTTGTTTCTGATCGGTTGCCTACAGGGATCAATACTGAGTCCACATGTTCAAACTCTTCAACAGCAACAATTCTGGATCAAACTGTGACACATTTGCATAGTTTTCACACAGAAAGCGTTCAGTGACTACAGCCTTCAAACGTCCTCAATACTTTTCTCACTCAAACACAAACAAGCAACAAAACATTTGACATGTTTACATCCTCAGTTTATGTTCAAACACTAACATGTATTCATACTGAAATACATCTATATTCAACCAAAAAACATGCTGTCAGAAATAAAGCCCACTGAAAGCTTTCCTGCTGCATTTCTATGACTCGTTCCTGTAGATACACTGTAGTACGTTCTATAGAGAGCTACACATCTGACTGTATTTACACTATATACACATTTATACACTATCAACCATTAAAACTACATATAGGTACAAACTACAATAAGGTTCCCATTTGCCTGCAAGATCCCAAGGTATTTGTAGCTGTCCTGAACATCTGCAATGCTGCCTTCTGGTAATTCAACCCCCTCGGTCCTGATCACCTCCCCTCTCTTCAATACCATCCGACCACACTTATCTAGTCCAAATGACATCTCCATGTCGTTGCTGTAGATCCTGGTGAGGTGGATCAGTGAGTCGAGGTCTCGCTCATTCCTGGCATACAGCTTGATCTCATCCATGTTGAGGACGTGACTGATGGTTGTTCCACTTCGGAATCGGTACCCGTAGCCACTCTTTGAGATGATATGGCTGAGGGGTTTCAGGCCTATGCAGGACAGCAGCGGGGATAGTGCATCACCTTGGTAAATGCCGCACTTGATGGTAACTTGTGCAACTGGCTTTGAGTTGGCCTCCAGAGTCGTTTCTCACAGCCCCATTGAGTTCTTGATGAAGGCTCTTAGTGTCCTGTTGATGTTGTACATTTCCAAGCATTCCAGTATCCATGTGTGTGGCATTGAGTCATAGGCCTTCTTGTAGTCAATCCAGGCGGTGCACAGGTTGGTCTGCTTGGTCTTGCAGTCTTGGGTGACTGGGTGATTAGGTGTCCTTTCTGGGCCCTGCTCATGTATTGGGCCATGTGCCTATTTATCTTCCATGTTGTACAGAGGCAGGTTATTGGCTGGTAGTTGGATGGGATTGCGCCCTTCTGGGGGTCCTTCATGATCAGGACTGTCCGCCTTTGGGTTAACAACTCTGGGTGCGTCCCATCCATCAGCAGCTGGTTTATTTGTGCTGCAAGGAGTGCAGTCAGTTTCCTTAGCCAGTAGGTGTGGATCATGTCTGGGCCCGGTGCTGTCCAGCTCTTCATACCTGACACTCGTTCTTGGATGTCAGCCATTGTAATGGTTACTGGATCTTGTTCTGGGAGATTGCTGTGGTCTGCTCTTAGATCCACTAGCCACTGAGCATTGGTGTTATGTGATGCCTCCTTCTCCCATATGCTCTTCCAGTATTGTTCAGTCTCAGCCCTGGGTGGATCTGTTCTCGTGTTATTACCTTGCCACTGAGAGTACACTTTGGATGGTTCGGTGGAGAACATCCTATTTATTATTCTGCTTCTCCTGTGTGTCTCTTCAGGCGGTTAGCCAGAGCTGTGAGCCTTTGCTTGGCAGTCTCCAGTGCCTCAGGTATAGACAGCTTGTTGTACTTCCTGGGTATCCCTTTCGTCCCCACACCTTTCTGTAGCTCTGAGAGTTGACTAACTTGGCCTCCAGCCTCCTTCTCCATGGAGGGTAATGTTGTGGCTCATGATGTTCATCTTGTAGCCAAGCATCTCTAGGATCACTGTTGCTGTGGTGTATATCAGCTGATTGGTCTCAGTTACGGTCCTAGTAGGGATAGTACGTAGCGCTGACTTTCAGAGGATACTTTGTCACCTTGGTAATCGGCTACGGGAGTGCCGGGTGTCCAGCTTAGTCATGATAGTCATTCTTAGGTCAGTCGCCCTTGTGTTAAGGTCGTAAGGGTTTGTTGGGGATTGGTACCCAATCTCGGAGAGTGGGGAGGATGATGATATCTCCCCTCTGACCTGTCGTCCTGGCTCCCCCTGCCGTAGCATGTTCGTTGTACCTCATCGATCTCTAGTTGTGATAGCAGTTGCCATTTGCGGATGTTGGAACACTGAGCTAGTAGTTGTTTCTTTGTCAGCTTAGATGTTGGGTTTCGAGGCTTCCATATATCCCACAACCCAGAAACAAACTTTGATAGGTGACAATAATGTAACTTTGAGGGAAAAAAGATTTTAAAAAAAAACAAAACAATAATACTTTAATAATAAAAATGATAAAACAGAATAAATGAATAAACATAAATTAAAAGTGACAGACCGTGATGGGTTATTTATCTGCTTCATGTGTGATGTTTTAATCATAACGTCGTTGTTTCCTCTTCGCAGGACCTCATCGCAACACAGTGGACAAGGTGAGTCTGAAAGAAACTTTATTTATTTAATAACCTGGAACTCGTCATTATGAGCATGTTGGTGTTCAGCTCAGCTGCTCGTGTTTACATCATTATAACTTTACTTATTTTATTTCTGTATGTGTGTTACAGCCGGGCGCACAGCCATGGAGGTAAACACACACACACACACACAATCTGCACAATAAAAAATTTATGTCAAAGATTTTACTTTTTAACAGCTTTTATAAAGAAATATGATCAATAATTCCTGCTGAGTCTTTAAATGTTGGAATTTCAGTCATCAATGATATAAAACATATTTCAGGAGTAGCTTGCTAGCTAGCTTTGCATTCTATATTTTACTTTAGTTGATTTCTGTCTCATATGTAAACTGATGAAGTGTTTTTCTGTCTGTTCATGACTCTGCAGCTCTGAACTCCACAGTTTCAGTTGAACTTCAGAGATAAACTCTGAGAAACTTGTTGAATGTCACACAGAATAATCACAGATCTGTTGGTTCGAGTGTTTCCTGTTTGACGGTGTTGTTTGTTTGTTTGTTTCAGGCCTCAGATGGACGCTCCAGAAATTCCCGCCTGGTCCAAACCTCCTGCTCCTCCTCCCTCCTCCTCCTCCGTCGGCAGGAGCAACTCCTCCGTCAGACCTTTTCCTGGCAGGTCAGCACTTTCACTTCCATTAAAGCCGAGTTCATCTTCCGCTCTGTGAGATGGTCACACAGCTCATTCAAGTTATTTTTCTTTGTGGTTTTTGCAGGTTCGACAGACGAGAGGTAAGTTAAACTCTGACAGTTTCGTTGTGACGGTGAGTTGATCCAGAATGAGCTCTCATCCTTTTTCTTCTTCTTCTGTCTTCAGCAAACACACGATGACGGTGAGATTTCTTCATCTGCTTTTTATTCAGTTAAACAAAACAAGATTTACTAGAATATATTCAGTGTTTTCCTTTTAAATTCTACTTTTCCTCCTCCAGCACCCAAACACAACACCTTCCCCCTGCACAACAAAAGTCTTCCCCCGCGTCCTGGACTCCCTGGGCTGCCGCAACGCCACGGAGACAGGTGTGAACACACACACACACATAATGAAACAGAGCTTTTCAGACTGTGAGAAGCCTCCACAGGTCAAAACTCATCCTGCTTCTCAGAACTCTGAGCACAGAGATAGTGTGACTGACACTTCCTGAAGATATCATTATCTCTGATGTCATCACTAATAAACCTCCATAAACACAAACAGAGAAAATGAGGCTGCAGAACATGTTACACTGCAGACAAACTGCTAACAGCTGATTCACACTACTTTAATAGAGACTATTTGACTAAATGTGAACAAATATGGTGTAAAAATAACACAAGTTGTTGCTTACATTCCCCAAAGCATTATGGGAACTGATTATATCCCCCAAATTAACGTCAGACAGGGACAAAGAATAATCCACAAATATGAACTTTTATCTAGATTTTTATGACAAACACACATAGTTGAGTATTTCCATGTGATACTACTTTCTACATGTCAGAGGGAAATATTGTACTTTCTACTCCACTACATTTATTTGACAGCTTTAGTTACTTTTCAGATGAAGATTTGACACAATGGATAATATAACAAGCTTTTAAAATACAACACATAGTTAAAGATGAAACCAGTGGTTTCCAACCTTTTTGTCTTTTGACGTCTTACAAAAAGCAGTGTGTAGTCGGGGTCACATTTCACATGTCTATGAGTTGTTAACAGCTCCACCAAATAGTGATTTTTCCCTCTAAACTTCTCACATGCTTTCATTTCAATAAATGTTCAAATGATCCAATATTTCAGCAAAAATCAAAGATTAGAGAAAAAGTCCAAAAACTGAAAACAGATTTGTGTATCAGAACTTTGTTTTTTCTTCTTTCCTCTCCCATTAATCATCTCACCACCCCTCAGATTTATCTGCTGACCCTTTGGAGGGGCCCGACCCCTAGGTTGGGAACCACTGGACTAAACTAGCTAACTGTATATAAAGTAGTGTAAACTAGCTCCACCTCCAGCAGCTACAACAGTAACATGCTGCTCTAACACTGATGCTTCACTATTAATAATCTAATGATGTCATATATAATAATATATCAGTCAGAGGGACCAAACCACTACTTTTACTGCAATACTTTAACTACATCAAGCTCATAATACTTATGTACTTTTACTGCAATACTTTAACTACATCAAGCTCATAATACTTATGTACTTTTACTGCAATACTTTAACTACATCAAGCTCATAATACTTATGTACTTTTACTGCAATACTTTAACTACATCAAGCTCATAATACTTATGTACTTTTACTGCAATACTTTAACTACATCAAGCTCATAATACTTATGTACTTTTACTGTAGTTTGATTTTTCATGCAGGAGTATTTTTATATTGAAACCATCATATATGTTCTGATGTCAGTTTGAATATTTACAACTTCTCACATGCTTTCATTTCAATAAATGTTCAAATGATTTAATATTTCAGCAGAAATCAAAGAGTTAGGATGTGAGGACGTCTTCTCACCACGTCTGTAATAAAATAACTGTTTGTTGTGTTTTTTTTAAGCAGTTTGCCTCCCAGTGTTCCCAGTGTTCCCTCTACAGACTCTCTGCCTCACAAACTGCAGTCTGGTAAGAACACAAACATCCATAAACTCCTCTTAATAAACTGATTTCAACACATTCTGCTGCTTTGTAAAGTTCAGAGACTTAAATGAAGGAGCAGCTTTTACAAAGTGACTGACAGGAAGTGAACTGGTCTGTGGTGGTTGACTATGTGAGTTCATGCGGGCCAACAGGAAGCGACTACGCTTCTCATAGTGTCACTGAGCGTCGCCCCCTGCTGGCAGCATCAAAACAATAGAAAACATCACAGTTTAACACACAGCTACTGTAGAACAGAACCAGTTATTTTCATTAAATTCAACTTATTCATTAACACTTCCCTCTTCATTTATTTATTCTCATATAAAAGCTGATAGATTCAGTATGAAGTGTATTTCAGCAGCTTTCTGTCTTTAATAGAAATCATTACAGCAATGATTAGTCCTGTGAGATTTGCTTCCATACATACTGACTGTGTGTGTACCAGGTATTCCTCATGTTGTGGGGACACAAATCAAGTCTCCATATTATTTCCAGTGTGTTAAACCAGCAGTCAGGTGTCCATATGAGCAGTGAAAGAGGTTTTCCTCGCTGTAATCATCACACTTGATAAACTGTGAACTGGTCCTTTAATTTAGGGGGAAGAATAAATGTCCAGTAAATGAATGTAATGAATGTGTGTGTGTGTGTGTGTGTGTGTGTGTGTGTGTGTGTAGTGATGGCCGATCACAGAAGCAGCATTGTTAGATCAGACAGGTCGCCGTTTCGTCCTCCTCAACCTACAACACAGGTAACACACACACACACACACACACACACACACACACACACACACACACACTCAGATACGCAGCGTGTTGCTGCCACGATTATTAGTTTTCATTTCTTGTTTTAATGAGACTTTTCTCGTAATAATAAAATATTTTTCATGTTTTCGCGTCTTGTAAATTATACAAGAAACGTTTCTTGTAATGACAACAAACCACTTTCTGTTGTCACAAAACTTTCTCTTCATTTCACAAAATGAGCATATCTCATTAAAATAAACTTTTCTCGTTATTACATAAGTTATAAGAAGTGAATATATATATAAATGTGAACAAATATTTGGAAAAAAACAAAAAATATGGTTTAAGTGAAATAAAATAAAATAAAAATAATTAAGTGAATATATATATTTATTTATTTTTTAGATGTTTTTTTATCTTACATTTAAAAAATATGTAAAAAAACAAAAACAAACTAGAAACATTCACATTAGAAGCTGCTGCCACAGAATATTTGGCTTAAAACATTTATTTTTGCTTAAAAAAGGGCTGAAAAGATCAATCAGTTATCAACCTGTTGCCATTTAATGTTCTGTCATTAATCATGTGAATCGATCATGTGATCTTTCCTGCTGTAGAGTAGTCAGTCAGATAGTGAACGCTGTCAAACATCAGCGTCATTAATCAGTTCATCAGTTGAAGCTGTAGAGGAAGAACAACATGTTCCTCACTCTGACCAGCAGGTGGAGCTGTTGTCTCTGTTCTGACACTGAAGTACTGCAGAACAACTCTGAACAAACTGTACTGTTGTAATACTGTAGTATTTCCATTTGATGCTACTTTCATATTCACTTCTCTTCATTTCAGAGAGAATATTGTAGTTTCTGCTACGTTCACCTGATATTAATTTAATAATGTAAACGTCATGAAGCTTTTTGTTTTTTATTTAGTTTGATCTTATCTGATTGTTTCAAACTGCAACAGTGATTATTATATTTGTTTATTCTTTTTATTTAAACAGCTGTCTATAAATGTTATATGTAATCTATATATACATGTTGACATTACATAACACAAAACATACCATCATTTCATGAAAATGTAACGCTAGTAGTTAGAATGATATAATACTCTGTAATAAGTATTAAGCACTTTTACTTTTAACACATTTTGCTCATAATAAACAGATAGACAGATACTTTATTAATCCCAGAGTGTTGTATTGTATTGATTGTACTTTTCGATGATGTATTTTATACTTTTTATATATATATTTTTATATTGTGGTCATAACTTATAGTTACGTGTGTGTGTGTGTAGGATCTGGACCCTTGCTGGTATGTGGGTAGAGTGACCAGAGGTCAGGCAGAAGGATGTCTGAAACGAGTCAACAAGGTAACACACACACACACACACACACACACACACATTACCTCGTTAAAATGTCACTTGTCCAGCGGTGGGATTTATTAGGCAGCAGGCCAACAGTCAGTTATGGAAATTGATGTGTTGGAAGCAGGAAAAATGGGCAAACATGTAGATCTGAGCAACTTTGACCAGGACCAGATTGTGATGGTTAGGTTAGATGGGTCAGAGCAGGACTTGTGGGATCTTCCCAGTATTCACTGGTCAGTACCTACCAAAAGTGATCCAAGGAAGGACAACCAGTGAACCAATGCCCATGCTGACCACCATCCACCGCCTGCAATGGACACCTGAGCATCAGAACTGGACCATGGAGCGATGGAAGAAGGTGACCATTATGTTGACGGCAGGGTGTGTGTGCATCGTTTACCCGGAGAAGAGATGGCACCAGGATGCATTATGGGAAGAAGGCCAACAGGGGCAGTGTGACGCTCTGAGTGATGTTCTGCTGGGAAGCTTTGGGTCCTGCCAAACATGTGGATGTTACTTTAAAATGAACCACCTACCTAAACACTGCTGCAGACCCAGTTCACCCCTTCATGGGAACGCTACCCCCTGAGTGGCCTCTTCCATCAGGATAACGCTTCCTGAGAACTGCAAAAACTGTTGAGGAACATGACAAAGAGTTAAAGGTGTTGCCTCCAAATTCCCCAGATCTCAATCCCATCGAGCATCTGTAGGATGTGCTGGAGAAACAAGTCCGATCCCTGGAGGCTCCACCTCACAACATACAGGACTTAAAGGATCTGTTGCTCACGTTTTGGTGCCAGATACCAGAGGAACCTTCAGAAAGTCCTCAGAGTCCTGCATCGAGGGGTCAGAGCTGTTTTGTTGGCACAAGGGAGACCTACACAATGGTTTTAATGTTAAGGCTGATCAGTATATATGTGTAATAAGGTAGACGGGTTTGTGTGTTTCATTAGAGCCTCCAGTTTGTGACTTTCTGACTTGACTATGATATGTGTCTGTGTGTCTCTGTGGAGGACGGGGCGTACCTGGTGAGGGACAGCACCCGGCAGCTGGCCAATCAGCCCTTCACTCTGATGGTCTTCTACCAGGACAAGGTCTACAACATCCAGATCCGACAGCACAACCAGCAGTTCCTGTTAGGAACCGGACTCAAAGTCCAAGAGGTAAACTTGATATTCTGACTTCAACGCAAAGCTGAGGAGGCTGCTGATTGGTCAGGAATACTCCAATAATACAGTGGTAGTAACTGGTGTGTGTGTGTGTGTGCAGTTCTTCCCATCAGTGGGTGACATCATCGGCCATTACTCCCAGTCTCCTCTGCTTCTCATCGACGCCAAAAACCGCGGCTCCGGCCAGCAGAACCAGTGTCTGCTGTCTGACCCGGCCGGGTACTACATGGCCGGACACAACTGATCAGACCGGATCACGCCGGTTCAGACTGGATCACACCGGTTAAGACCGACCACAAACTAAACCAGACAGAAACCAACAGGCAGAGTTAAACGTTTGGGGGTCAGATGCATAAAACTCTGTAGCTTCAAGACTAAAACTGCGCGTGCTCCAGGCAGAGTATCAATACTCGATACCTTCAAGGTATCGACCGAAATAATCCAGTACCAAACTCTTCCAACCTGCATTCAATCCTTTTTGTACTCAGGTCTGGAAAAAAATGACTATTTGTATGGTTTTGCTTGCAGCCAATCACCACAAGCCTTCTTCTATTTAATGCAACGTGTGATTGGTCAACTAACGCAGCTACAACCCAAACAGTCAGTGGTTGTGTTTGACAGAGTTGACAGTTCAGAGTGTCGAGATGCCGCTAAAAAGTTCAAAAGTATAGTTATACTACACACCTGTTGTGTCTGATGAAAGTAAATGCATGTTCACAATGACTTCGACACCAGCGTTGTCTTCTCCTCGAGGACACGCTGCAACTGTCGATTACGTCAGGTGATGGTTACCAGGCTGACATTAAACTTACTTTGGATTTTATTGAAACAAATATTGCTTTGGGCAGGTTCTAGTAGGCAGGTTTGTGTGTTAGTGAAGCAGAAAATAAAAGGTATTGAATGAAGTACTCTGTTGGTATCGGTATCACTTTAAGGGTACTGGTGGTACTGGTATTGGTGCTGGTATTGTAATTTTTTAAACAATGCATTGTTTTCCTCAGATTTATCAAGCTGTGTGTCTGTTTTATAAAACTCAGTCAATGTGGAACCAGTAGCCTCATTTCCTATCTCACGATCATCCATAAATGGATGAAGACGCCTTTAATCAGCTGTTTTCATATCAATATGTCCAGTGTGTGAAACGTCATGTGACTCGGTGCGGTCGGCCGTAGATCCAAGTAACCACACAAGAACCAGCGCGGATGTGTTTAGTTATTAGTCCATTTATTTGTTCTGTTATATGACGACCGTTCAGGGACTTTTTATTGTTGTGTCATTTTTATTGACATGTATTATCTCCACCAGATGTACGTCTGGAAGGGATCACGCATTTAGTTGTGTGTGTGTGTGTGTCCACAGACTACTGGACCTATCAACCTGATACATATGACTGGATGTTCTCCTCCTCAGAAACCTATTTTATGATGCCTTCTTTATGAGCCCATTGTAAAACTTAGACCTTTGTCTTTTCAGCAGTCCTCGCTGTTGTACGATATGCGTTATGACGTAGCACAAGGCGTTTCCAGCAATCATCTTGGCTAAAAACAAGGCTTATCTAGTCTGCTGTAGGCCACATTTTGGCCTTTGTTGTGGCTCAAAAACTGAAATCACACATAGAAAAGTTTCGTCTCATCTACAGATTAACTCCATACCTGATATGTTTTGATCCACGAACATACAAGATCAATAAATCCCTGTTTCTGTTATCTTCACCGCCATCTCAAATGCCATAAATGCTTTGACTGCAATATATTTTTATAGTGTTATTATCAAGAAGATTTTGATAGATGCATAGAGATGAACACTTACTGTGGAGATGAATAGAAAATAATTATTCCCATTGGTGTGACCCTCCTAAAATTTCATTTTGAGGTTTTTCAGGGGTCCAAGCTGGTTCAGACCCTCTGAGACCACCACCTGCTCCACCCGTCTGTTCACCAACGTCCATATTAATCCATCAGCAGCAGAGATATCAGTCTTATCACTGGTCAGTTAGTAGTTCATATCTAAAGCGACTTTACAGAGTGTCATGACTAAGGATAAAATAAAAGGAATCGATGTTAAATTCGTAAAATTTGCCTTTTATTGGTGTTTTACAGATCGCTGCGTAAACACATAACATCTGTTATATGTTGCTTATTTACCTAAACAATGTTTTATTAAAAGATTTTCAGCTTATATTTCATCTTGACCTGATCAGATCACTTTAGAAGAACATGTGTATGCTGGTCTGAGGTCAGCATGAGGTGTTTATAGAGACCAGTTGATGTGCAGGAAGTAGCGTGTACATGTGTTTTTGTGTGTTTTTTTGTGTACGCGTCGTTTATGCATCTGGCCCCTGCTGTTATTAATTCTCCCATAAACAGGAATGTCGCTCTTCTGTGACAGATGAGTGAAAAATATCAGGGTTTTTTTTGCACGTTTTTCTTAATTTGCTTGTTTTTTTTAACTCTACAATCTGCGGTCTGTAGCTTTGTGTCTGTGCCAACATTTAACCTTTCAGACACCTTTACTTTACTTTAACTTCTGTATGACATCTCTTTCGGTACACTGTGCTGGATAAATGCTGTATTTCTACAACATTTAAGTATACTGTACATTCAAACTGTGCTGGTTCTGTCTTCAGCTGATAATAAAGCCCAGTGCTCTGTCTCAGTCTGTATTTATGTGGACATTTTGGATTTTAATCATGCAGATTAATCTTCACTTCACTTTGAGTATTCAGACATTTTCAATTCACTGTAAACGTGTCATATTCACCTGGTTTGTCCACATTAAAATACATGAAAACGTCAGCAGCGTCCTGGTTTCTCTAGTAAACTTGTTATACTGCATTTTCTCTCTGACAAACTGTCTTTATTTTAAAAGACGGTTCACAATTTGGTGCCCAAATGAACATTAAAGCTGTTTTTCTTGCTGTAATCATTCCTCCTGTTCATACTGACCATTTGAAGATCCCTTCATAATGACCTTACAATGGAAGTGATGGGGGACAAAATCCACAGTCCTCCTTCTGTGCAAAAATATATTTAAAAGTTTATCTGAAGCTAATATGAAGCTTCAAAGCTCCAAATGAGTCAAATCAAGTAGATATCTTTCAACGTTACAGTCTTTTTAGTGCCAAAGTCCCTCTTTTTGGCCACAGACCGGCCCTGTAACCATGGTTGTCTGTGAATGAGTGATGAACTTACACTATTGGTGTTGGAGTTTCCTCATTGGCTCTTTGAAAATGAATGAGATGATGGAAGCGGAGGACAGCAGAGTAACTGTGTTTCTGAAGTCGGTTAAACTCCTGTTTAAACAGACACATACCAGCGTCTCCTCTACTGACAGGAGAGACAGTATGAAGGAACATATCACCCAGTGTTTAATATATTCTGGAATCAGATACATCAGGCTTTGATACACACAGAACACTTGTTAGGAGATCAGTTCATTGTTGGTTTGGATCCAAACATGAAGAAAAATATAGAAAATCAGCAGACAAATCCATTAAAGAGATTTATTCAGGGGTTGAGTCACTGAAGCTCTAATATTTAAACCTGCATTAACAGATTTTCATCAGAAACAACTCTGACTCATCATCATCTTTAAGTTGATATGTTGAACATGTTAGCAAACAGTTGCTTATTTCCACATCCAGCAGTTACGGAGCAACATTATCATTCATGTGGAGTCGTGTTTCTGTCCACCTGGTGAATGTAAGTCCAATATTCACTCTCTTTTAGCTCTGTTTTTACTCTCTACCAGCTCCTGAGGGAAATATCTGGCTCTTTAACTGCTAAATGCTCCACTATGTTCACCAGCTAGTCTACAGCTAACTGTGTCTGTTTGGTACTGAGCAGGTAGTGTACAGCAGCTTTTTACAGCTTTTTTTTCTGAAAACGACGCTATGAGACGCTGAGAGTGAACCAGAACAGTAAAGTTGCAACCGGACAGATAAACAATGAGCTGAAACTCAGTATAAAGCTCCGTAAAGCCGAGAGGAGCTGCAGAGTCTCTGATAATTCTCTGTAGGTTCATCACTACGAACCACAACCAACACGTTACTCACTGTATAGATCAGTCTGAGGAGCAGAGAAATATATGTTATTCTAGTTCATACTGAATATTAGTAGTCAACACTACTGGTTACTTCTGCTGGATTGATTTGACAGTTAAAGGTGTTAAGTAACTTTTTTCCCATGAGCCCTCACACAAGACCCCCCCCCCACCATGTATAATCCCAGTCATCAGTCAGTTAGAGCTCAGACTGTCTGTGTTGTTTTGTCTGCGTCGTCCACGAAGGCACCGCGGGGCGAAGATTACTGCTGCCGCCGCCAACCGTCATCACACACACACACACACACACACACACACACACACACACACACACACATACAGGTGTGATTCACCTGAGGTTGAGTCCCCTCGCTGGCAGTGAGTGAACAGATAAGGAGAAGATCTGTCTGTCTGCTTCAGACACAGACAGAACCAGAAAAGAACATCAAGAATGAAAAACTCTTAAAAATCCAGAATTAAATTCACTAATTTGTCTTTTTTTTACTTTTTATGTCCAATTCCAGCATTTTTAAACTTCTCACTTTCTTCAGTTTCTGCGCCCGGCATCTAAGGTTTCCATGTCTCTACATAAAGGTCACACTGATAAAAATATGTTGGTCAATGAACTCTCATAGAAGTGTTTTATAGTGCCACTAGAGGGCGCCGTCACTGGAACGTAACCAGATTCAGTTTTGGGGTTCCAGTCATGAAATGAGGAATCATCCGTTATGGACTGAATTCTTCGGGACACTGTGCTTTCAGCTTGAGTAAGGGTGTGGTTAGCCTAGCTTAGCATAAAGACTGGAGGTGGGGGGAAACTGCTAGCTTGGATCTGTTCAAACTTCAAACATCCACCTACCATCATCTCTAAAGCTCACTGATTAACATTTTACAGCTGTTTTGTTAGACACTAAGGCCTTGAAAGAGTTTTACAAATGTTCACATGAAAACTATACACTATGATACATTAAATATAATAAATATGCTAAATTAAATCACATCATGTGACCGCACATGACTGTGTCACAAACTGTCATGTTTTCACACTGAAATGTAACATAATGCAACATAACGTAAAAGTTGAGACACTAAAATGTGAGTTTAGATACTTAAACAACATTATGCAACATATTGTAGGAAACAATAAAACAACGTAACAAAGGAGTTTAGACACTAAAACATTACGTACGTAGTTCAACATAAAGTAAAAGTTTAGACACTGAAACATGATAAGAAAACGTAATACAACATGATGTCAGTGGCAGCTGGTGACTCAAAACATTGGGGAGGAAAACCAACAAACTGCATCAAACTATATGATTGTCTCTACCTGATGAAATCAGAGGGGTGGGGGACAGTTTTATATGATAATAAAACAATTTGCTTTGAAAAACAAAAACCCCTGAGTGGTGTAAAGGCTGCTTCTTTAAAGACATTTAGTATATACATATTGTTTCTAAACAAAGAAGAGCTCATTTTAGCCGTGGACTGGTTCAGATGCGTCATTTTACCAACAAAGTTAAATTCAAATTTATAATATTGTTCTATTGTGACAACAGATTTATGTTCTCATCAAAAACAGACAATATATCACATGATTTATATGTGTTTACTATGTATTTTCTTAGTATTTACATTTGACAGATGTACATATGAAAACTATCCATAATTATACTTTATATATTATAAATTTACAAAATTAAATGACATAATGTGAGCACATGTGGCTGTGTGTCACGGTTTACTGAGATCCAGATCGAGGTGAAAAGTCTCCTGGTCCTGGTTCTGGTTGTAAATTCCATTCAGTCGTCAGATTATGTTCAACTTTCTAATGTTTTAATGTTGTTGACTCGTGTTCCTCAGACTCCTCTGATTTTAATCTCTTTATTCATCAACATTTATCTTTACTCAAGAAGTGTTGTTGATCAAGAGATAATCCCAATATCAACTGTTACATCATCTGATCAGCTGATCCTCCATACACTGAAAAGATTTGGATCCGAAATTGACATTTCTATGTATTTTGACTCCGTCTATTATTCTACCTGCTGGTCTCTTATTTGCTCAAACACCTGAAAATAGTCTTGTGCCATGAAGGCGTTTATACTAAAGTACAGTTACTCAAGTACTGTACTTAAAGGACCAGAGTGTAAGATCCTTTAGGTACATTTTTTGAGGTACTTGTACTTTACTTGAGTATTTCCATGTGATACTACTTTATACTTCCACTCCAATACAGTTCAGAGGGAGATATTGTACTAATTTAAAATGTCCTGTATTTAAATGGATTCTTTTATTATAATATAAAATATATAAGATATAACACAAATGATCTTGTTTTGTAGAATCAGTGAGCAGCCTGTTTATGATCATAGAAATTACATGAGAATTTCTATAACTGGAGTTTTACTTTAGTTTGATCAGGACTGAATAGTTAATGTGAGTGTAGACATGCTGACTGTGTGTGTGTGTCTGTGGGGGGTTGGAGGGTGTCGGAGGGTGTTGGTGGGGGGGGGGGGGTGGGGGGTCATTTAAGAACAATGGTTTTGGGCGACACCACAAACAGCAGCTGATAGTTTCTCCTGTTTGTGTTTCACTTTCAGCTCTGAAGGAATCTGAGTCACAACGTCTGAATCCGCAGATTTAAACATTTAATCTACAAATCTGCAGAACTGAGAAGACTGTGTTTGATCCATTAGTGTCTCCTGTAAAAGTAAAGTGTGTACAAATCATTTTATGTACATAAAACCTTAAATCACTTGACTTTCTTTAGAAATTAAAGTTTCAGTTTCTGCATCACCAACAACAGAAACAGTGAAATACCCAAAAATAAACTGACTGTTCAGGAACATTTTTGTTTGATTACAAAGGGAAACTCTTTATTTAAGTCACATTTAAACCAAGTTTACAGAAGCACAAACACACAAACATGTTTTCTTCCAGCTGACTTTATTCACATTTTAAATGTTTACATTAAAAAACCTGAGTGGAAATGATGAAAAGTCAAAATATCTGTAAAAGTGTTTCCTGTCTGAGGTGTAACAGCAGCTCAGATGTAAACAGACTGAGTGAATAAATGATGACGTCGTGAATCATGTGACTTAAACGTCACTGAAGAGCTGAAAACATCAGATGTGTGTGGAGCGATGATGATGAGGAGACTGTAACCTTCCTCACATCAATACATGAAACTAACAGAAACGTCATATTTCCATCACGTTTTCCATCGTTTGAGCTTCGACTCTTTTAATGACGTCATCTCGTTGTGTGTCTGCAGTGGTTTAATGGCACTGACTGGAGAATTAACGCCATAATATTCATATTAAAATGTTCGTTCTTTCATAAAGTGGCTGTAATAAACACAAGCAGGAGCTCAGACTGTTTCTGTTTTATTTTCAGTTTTTAACAATCAGAGACTTTCAGACACGACGCTGTAACGTCTGAAACTGTAAAAAGACTCATTTGTCAAACTGTGTGTGTGTGTGTGTGTGTGTGTGTGTGTGTGTGTGTGTGTTGACATACCTCAGCGTTAAATCCTCAGGCTCTGATCTGCCTGAGGGGAAGAATTCAACCTGCTCTTATTCAAATCAACCCCCCCCTCCACACAGCAGCCAATCAGCTCGTCTGTGGGCGGGGCAGCAGAGTATAAGTGTCTCAGGTGAGCAGCAGCAGGTGTACAGAGCAGGACAGGTGCAGGCAGGACGACAGCAGCACACACACACATTTATTATATAAACACACACACACACATATGTTTACAGAGACAGCAGAGTGAAGACAGACAGAAGCAAAGTTTCCATCATGGCGTCCTTCGTCCCGGAGCAGGGTTTGTCGCCCCCCCTGTGTGGACGTTCCCTCCCCCAGCAGGAGCTGCTGTCTCTGGGTCTGGATCCGTCTGACTTCAGCCTGTACAGCCCTCCGGCTCCTCCTGAGCCCTCGTCGTCGTCGTGGCTCCCACCTCCCAGCGACCCCTCTCTGTGCTTCAGCGGCCTCGACTCGGGGCCCCTGCCCGGGGCCGCGGCGGCAGCTTTCTTCCCTCAGCTCTACGGCCTCCAGAGACCCCTGCTCCCCGGTGGCTCCTGGTTCCCCCTGCCCTGCCCGGACGACGTGATGCGCATGGTCCGCCCGCCGTACTCCTACTCCGCCCTCATCGCCATGGCGATCCAGAGCGCGCCCGAGCAGCGCCTGACGCTCAGCCAGATCTACCAGTACGTCTCCGACAACTTCCCCTTCTACAGCCGCAACAAGGCCGGCTGGCAGAACTCCATCCGCCACAACCTGTCGCTCAACGACTGCTTCCAGAAAGTTCCCCGAGACGAGAGCGACCCAGGTGAGATTAAACTGTACCAGACAGGAAATGGGCTTTGATTGGCTGAAAGGTTTCACAGCAAGTCAGCTGTATTTTTTACAGTGTTGTAACCTTCCTCCTCCTCCTCTTCCTCCCTGCAGGTAAAGGAAACTACTGGACTCTGGACCCAAACTGTGAGAAGATGTTCGACAACGGAAACTTCCGCCGCAAGAGAAAGAGGAAGGCAGATAACGGGACTGCTGGCAAGAAGCCTTCCTCCTCCTCCTCCTCCTCCTCCTCCTCGCCTGACTCCTCGTCCTCCTCCTCCTCGTCAGAGCCCAGCCCCAAACTTCCCAGCATGCACTGCAGCAGCGACACTGAGCTCCCTTCTCTGTCAGACGCCGTCCCCGGCCTCAGCAGCTTCCTGTGTCACCTCCAGGACTCCCTCCTCCTCCCCCCTCTTCCTCCTCCTCCTCCTCCTCCTCATCCTGCTCCTCTTCTTCCTCCTCACACTGCCTCGCTGTACATGCAGGTACCGGACTACACCTCCCCTCCTCCTCCTCCTCCTCCTGCTCCTCCTGCTCCTCCTTCTGCGGGATTTGTTTCGTCGTACTCGCCCGGCGCCGTGGTGCCGCAGTGGGACGCCTGCAGCTCCTCTCCTCCCCTCTACACCTCCCTCCATCACTCCTCATGCTCTCCTCCTCCTGCCCTCCTCTCCTCCTCCTCCTCCTCCCAGTCATCCCCTCCTCACTTCTCCCCGCCGCTCTACGCCGACCTGCAGACGGCGTCCTGCTCGCAGCCGGAGCTGCAGGCCCAGTGCCAGCCTCTGCTGAGCGGCGGCTTCAGCGACGCTCTGCCCCTCGACTGTCTGGTCCTGCAGCAGCGAAACTGATGAGAATCTGTTTTTAAAGTCGGTGAAAATGTCTTCAGGTGGATGTTTGAGTTCAGAGCAGCCAGGTCGCTCTGAGCTCGCTGTAAAGAACGTGTGAATGTTTGTATTTATCTTTTTTTTTTATATTTTCTTAAAATGAATGTTTCTGAAGTGTAAATGTGAACTGAATGTTTGTGTTTGGATTAAAAAAAAAAGAGATTTTTAAAACTGAATCAAATGTTTTTTGTTTCATCTTCACAAATTTATTTATCAGATTTACTTCCACAATGAACACATAAAGACTTTCTACATTAAATCAGTTTTAAAGGATTGTGCCACACAAATTTTAACAATAAAACCAAATAACTAATAAAATCTTTTTTTTTAATCTTAATTTTGTAATTTTTTTTCACACACAAAAGTTTGTAAAACATAAAACAATCAACTAGTTTATTATTTAAAAAAACATTTATAGTTTCATTTGTCAAATAAAGAAGTGAACAATAAAAGTAAACTTCTTCTCTCTCGTTCCCACGACGACAGAGATGACATCAGCACCTTCGAACAAACAAACAAACAAACAAACAGTCGCTGTTTGTGAAGTTGCTGAGTCATGTTGGTTTTATTTACAGTGAGTCAGCAGAGATGTCGACTGAGAGTCAGCGCTCTGATTTCCCACAGACAGTGAAGTGACGTCTGTTTGATGTTCTGTGGGAACGAAGCGACTGTTAACAATCTCAAATCAAGGTGCTTTTTACTCGCTTGTTCTGGGTGTTTCGACCATATCGCATGGTCTTCATCAGCAGATATTTTGCTCTCACGTTCAGGACTGCTGGTCCAGGTTGAGATGTGACGTGTTTTTACTCTTTCTGTTTTCATATTTTTTCTTTAATTGATCTCCTTGATGTGAATAACTTTCACATCATATATGTTTATGTTCTGACACTTATTTTACGTATTTATAGTTTGTTTCTGACAAATCAGGTTTTTTTCTGTAATTCTGGTGGACAACTAAAAAAAATACTACAATACCCATGATCCTTAGCTGCTGTTGCTATGGAGAAGAAGGCAGCCAGAGGAAAAGTGGATCAGAGCAAATTCAGTTGAGTTTGTCTGGCGGCAAAATATGATGATTAGATCAAATAAACGTCAGTCTGATCAACAGGAAACAAAACATGAACAACTGAGTTTAAGAAGCTGAAGCTGCATTTCAGAAAGAAACATCCAATCACAGAGCTTCGATTCTGTCACATGTGCTGACGGAAACTAAGAGTTTTGCAGTCTGTTAAATGTATTTATTTTCTCTGACTGGCTTCTTCTTCTCCATGGCAACAGCAGCTGAGGCTCATGGGTATCGCAGTATTTAGAGCCGTAAGTGTAAATATTCAAACTGACATCAGAACATATACAAATACTCCTGCATGAAAAATCAAACTACAGTAAAAGTACATAAGTATTATGAGCTTGATGTAGTTAAAGTATTGCAGTAAAAGTACATAAGTATTATGAGCTTGATGTAGTTAAAGTATTGCAGTAAAAGTACATAAGTATTATGAGCTTGATGTAGTTAAAGTATTGCAGTAAAAGTACATAAGTATTATGAGCTTGATGTAGTTAAAGTATTGCAGTAAAAGTAGTGGTTTGGTCCCTCTGACTGATATATTATTATATATGACATCATTAGATTATTAATAGTGAAGCATCAGTGTTAGAGCAGCATGTTACTGTTGTAGCTGCTGGAGGTGGAGCTAGTTTACACTACTTTATATACAGTTAGCTAGTTTAGTCCAGTGGTTCCCAACCTAGGGGTCGGGCCCCTCCAAAGGGTCAGCAGATAAATCTGAGGGGTGGTGAGATGATTAATGGGAGAGGAAAGAAGAAAAAACAAAGTTCTGATACACAAATCTGTTTTCAGTTTTTGGACTTTTTCTCTAATCTTTGATTTTTGCTGAAATATTGGATCATTTGAACATTTATTGAAATGAAAGCATGTGAGAAGTTTAGAGGGAAAAATCACTATTTGGTGGAGCTGTTAACAACTCATAGACATGTGAAATGTGACCCCGACTACACACTGCTTTTTGTAAGACGTCAAAAGACAAAAAGGTTGGAAACCACTGGTTTCATCTTTAACTATGTGTTGTATTTTAAAAGCTTGTTATATTATCCATTGTGTCAAATCTTCATCTGAAAAGTAACTAAAGCTGTCAAATAAATGTAGTGGAGTAGAAAGTACAATATTTCCCTCTGACATGTAGAAAGTAGCATCACATGGAAATACTCAAGTAAAGTACAAGTACCTCAAACTGTACTACAGTAAATGTATTTAGTTACTTTCCACCACTTGTGTGTGTGTGTGTGTGTGTGTGTGTGTGTGTGTGTGTGTGTGTGTGTCTCCATGCTGTGTGTTTAGCCATCATGTCGTCCATTCATGTGCGTGTGGCTGTAAACAGACGGCACACTCTGACTGACTGATACCATCAATCAGCTGATCAATACTGCTTAAAGACATCTGATAGAGTCTGACTGTTTACAACACAGCATGAAGTGTTTTTGTGTGTGTGTGTGTGTGTGTGTGTGTGTGTGTGTGTGTGTGTGATATTAATGGAAGAGGTCAAAGCAGCGTAAGTGTGCCATTTGTTTACACTCCACATGATGAATGTGTCTGTCATCACAGACAGCTGGAACTGATGACCTGTATTGTCACAATAAACACTGAAGAGTGTGTGTTTGTCTGTGTGTGTGTGTGTGTGTGTCTGTGTGTGTGTGTGTGTGTGTGTGTGTGTGTGTGTGATGAACTGCAGTGAACAGAAATGTCTTTTTCTCTAATAAATTTGAACGCAGTTTGTTGTTTCCTGTTAAACTGACTCAAACTGACTTAAAGTTACATTTCATGTTTTTATCCACATAAACTTTAAACTTCGTTTTCTTCACTTTCCTGCCGAAGAAGCACCGAAACATTTGACTTAAACCTTCATTAACTGATTTTCAAACAAGCAGTGAACACAAAAATGACTCATCATCAGCTTTAAGTTGACATGTTGAACATGTTACCAAACAGTTGCTTTATTTCCACATCCAGCAGTTACGGAGCAACATTATCATTCATGTGGAGTCGTGTTTCTGTCCACCTGGTGAATGTGAGTCCAATATTCACTCTCTTTTAGCTCTGTTTTTGTTCTCCACCAACTCCTGAGGGAAATATCTGGCTCTTTAGCTGCTAAATGCTCCACTATGTTCACCAGCTAGTCTACAGCTAACTGTTAGCAGGTAGTGTTCAGCGGCTTTTTACAGCTTTTACTCTGAAAACGACACTATGAGACGCTGAGAGTGAACCAGAACAGTAAAAGTTGCAGCCGGACAGATAAACAACGAGCTGAAACTCACTATAAAGCTCCGTAAAGCCGAGAGGAGCTGCAGAGTCTCTGTAGGTTCATCACTACGAATCACAACCAACACGTTACTACACATAGATCAGACTGAGGAGCAGAGAAATATAGATTACAGACACTTTAAGTAAAAGTAAAACTGCATTCAAGTCGATTAGATATAAAATGTATTTAAAGCTATAATCTGTAATTATTCCACATTAAAGACCTATGTTATATATGTTGTTGAGTTGTGTACTTACATTATCCCAAATGTTTCCAACAATGTTCAAACTCAGAGAAATCTGTAATTTAATCAAAGTAACGGACCGTTTCATTTGGTCGCCTGTCGATGACGTCATACCTCCTCTACCAAAGAGTAAACACGCACCAGATGCGTACGGCGGCGCTGTGTTTGTCCGCTACAATGGCGTCTACCAAAGAGTAACTTACACACATACAAGATAATACATCGGCGTTGTGGTTGTTCCACACAAACTGTTATAAATGGACTTTTATTCAGTTTTAAGCCACATTTTCATGATAAATTTAGGTGGTTTTTAACTATATCTTTTAGCCGGAAGAAGGATTTTAGTCATTGGACGTCTGGATCTTAAGTTATCAGAGAAATAAACTGGACAAACGTTAGCAGCAGCTCGGCTAACAGCCCCTCCAGGAAGTCCGGTGGTCACCAAACATCGTCGGAGAAATATTGATTTTTTTAGGTGAAACAGCTTTATTCAGTGTTTTTACCTGTAATCTCCGGGTCGGTTTGTTCTGGAGAGGAGGAGACCTCTGCAGGTAAAAACATCCCGAATGATGAACACTGGAGTAATAATAATATCCATTATCATAAATAACACTTTTACTGAAGTAAAAGATACCATATTATAACTGTAATATGTGTTAAATGTGTACTGTACACTGATAGTGATACAGCGATATAGAATAACTTAATACTACACTCAGGCATTGATGTTTACACTGAAAAAAATCCTCCTTTATAAGTAAAAGTCCTGAATTCAAAATCTTACTTGAACAAAAGTAAAAAGTGAGAAGTATTCACCCTGCCTGTAATGTTTCATCTTTTATTGTTTTATAAATATATATAAATATATTAGGGATGTGCAGAAGGCCGAGTAATTATATTTGTATTCGAATAAAAGTGGAAAGAGGCTTAAAAATCGTGTTTTTGTTTTTATGACGCTTTTAATTTTAGAAAATTAAGTGTTCATGAATAAACAAACTGATCAGATCAGAGACGACTGCGCTGACAGACCTCTACCTGTTTATACACCTGTAACACACAGACAGCACAGCCTGTAACATGTAGAAGAACTTCAAAGGTGATTCTTGTTTTGCACTTTTCTTATCTGACATGTTTTTTTTTCCTGAAAACAAATAATTTTAAAAATAATTGTATGAAACAAATATTTGTAAAAAGCCCCACTATTTGTAATAATAACATGATCGTATTCGGGCACACCCCTAGTATATATAATATATGATATAATAAAAAGGATGTCGTGTGGATTTGAGCTGTTTCTTCTTGTTTGTTTGAGTCTTTTTAAACATGAAACTTGTTTTTAAAGATGCTCAGTAGGAACCGATGAGCTCGGTGAGACACAGACGGAGGAGAGGAGGACAGATCCATTAACAAATCAATAAAATGATCAGATTCATTATTTCCTGTTTTCAGAGTTGAAACTTGGAAATCAGAAGACGAGTTAAAATATTGTTAATTAACTAAACACAGACATCATGTGCATAATACCACCCAGTCTGAGATGTAAATCCTGGGGTTTAATAATAATTACTGTGATCATCTATCATCAGTCTGTGTGTGTGTGTGTGTGTGTGTGTGTGTGTGTGTGTGTGTGTGTGCGTGTGTGTGTGTGTGTGTGTGTGTGTAAACAGTCGGCACACTTACAGCCCTCCTCCTCGTGTTGTTTCATAAACAGTTTGATGAAAACTATCAGATCCTGATACGACTGATAATACAGTCAGTCAGCAGTCTTTAATGTGTGTGTGTGTGTGTGTGTGTGTGTGTGTGTGTGTGTCTGTGTCTGTGTGTGTGTGTGTGTGTGTGTGTGTGTGTGTGTCTGTGTCTGTGTGTGTGTGTGTGTGTGTGTGTGTGTGTGTCTGTGTGTGTGTGTGTGTGTGTGTGACTGTGTGTGTGTCTGTGTGTGTGTGTGTGTGTGTGTGTGTGTGTGTGTGTGTGTGTGTGTGTGACTGAGAGGTTTTTTTCCATCAGCCTGTTTCTTGTAGCAGCGCTGAGTTCAGTTATATTAAAGGACGAGTTCACAAGTTTTCTGGTCTGTCTTAAAGCAACAGTCAGTCATCAGATGAACATTAAAGCTGTTTTTCTTGCTGTAATCATTCCTCCTGTTCATACTGACCGTTAGAAGATCCTTCATAATGACCTTACAATGGAAGTGATGGAGGTAAAAGTTTATCTGAAGCTAATATGAAGCGTCTTCCTCAGTCGTCATCAGTGCTGAGAGAATATTAACAACAACGAGGGAAATATGAACTGAACTGTTATGATGGAAGATTATAAATCACTTGGTTTAACTCAGTCAGACGACTGAAGCTTCATATCAGCTTCACGTAAAAAAAATAAAAATAAACTATGTGGACTCAGTATTGATCCCTGCAGGGAACCGATCAGAAGTGACTGAATTCATCTGGAGCTTCTGATGGATCAAAACAATATTTCATCTTTTGAAAATTATACACAAATTTTATTTAGTAGTTATGAGTTTATCATCTGACAACAGCAACACATTGTCCAGGTGTAACAGGGACCACTGTATCAGTGCAGGACAGTTTATTATTATTGTTACCGTGGTTACCACCATAACTGCCATAACGTCCTGATTACATCTTTCTGTGTGTGTGTGTGTGTGTGTGTGTCTTGTCTCAGCATGTCTTGTATCAGTCGCCCCCATAAGAACTTTTCCTCTTTCTCTCAGTTTCCCTCAAACTCAAAACAACACAACAGCGTCTGAGTCTTTAAACGCCTCGTGTGATTAGAAACAGACCTCGTTAATAAACGATGATAAATGAGTCGACGCTGATCCGGTCTGACATCTTTTGTTTTATTAAAGTTACAGATTCAGAATCTTAATTAAACCTGAATTGTGGAACTTTTACATATAAATGAACATCTGTTACATTCAAGTCAAACAAGTTCACATAAAGCTGATTAAACCAATCACCGGGCGACGTTCCCGCGCTGGCCGTCGACGCCGCGACGCTTCTAGACTTTCCAAATGTTATCAGACCGAACGGATCAAATTCTGATAGTTTCATGAGGGTTTACAGCTAACAGCAGGTTACGGCCATCAGGTAAACTGGGACAAATCCCAGTGAAAACATATCCATCTTTACCGGTTCCTCTCTGTGTGTACACGAGAGCGTGATGCATGCCTGTCACAGCCAATCACAGCCCAGCGCCGCCCTTTACTCTCACTGTCAGAAGGAGACAAAAGTCCTGCACTCAGCTTTAAGTAAAGTACAAATATACAGTAGAAAACAACAGGACTCATCATGCCGAATGAGTTTTATAGACTTAATTACTGTATTATGACTCTTTGTGTGCGAATTCAACAACTTTAAAAAGTGTCGGACGGTTTAATCTACAGTTTAATAACCGTTATAAAGTTTCTGTATCTTGACATGAACTTTACATTGGAGACTGACTAGCAAATTCTCTTATTCGTCTTAATATTTGTGTTTTCATAAAAGGTTTCTTTCAAAAATATTTGATATCAAAAATCAACAACGACGACTTTTTGTTACAGTTTGTTTTTTCTCCTCAAGATGACAATAAAAAGATAGTAGAAGTATCTATAAACTCATCCAGTGGTTTATAAACTATGTTCATATCTGTTCTTACTGTCCTGATGCACAACTGTGATCATAACTGTGATTGTTGAGACTCGTCAGGTTGCTCAGGGGCTCGTCAGCAGGCTGCGGTGTGTGTGTGTGGTCGACCCGCTAACCGCCGGGCTGCCTCACATTTGCATAACGTCACCGACACACACACACACACACACACTATGAAACTTTAAAACAAGACAGCGCTGAGAGGAGGAGGAGGAGGAGGAGGAGGAGGAGGAGGAGGATTATTACACCTGTCGTCAGAACAAATCAGCTTCTTTCAAGTATTTTACAGACGTGTTTTTGTTTTTCTGCTGTTTTCAACGCTGAAATATAAACTGAAACTGTTCCTCTTACATCATCTGAAGCTGCAGCATCACTTCTTAAAACTTACTTTAAAAAACTGAGCTGAAAGGTTTATATTTCCAACTCCACAATGTTCATTTTTACAGTTTTTACGGCTTCATGTTGCTACTTTGACAGCTTGTTAAACGTAGTTATCTACCACCTTTCACTGCTCAGACTGTTGGAAGCTGCTACAGAAAAACAGCAACAGTATACTGTTTCTTCTTCACTGGTTTTCTGTGCCTGACTTGCTCATCTGTCCTCCGCACATGCCCGGTATGGAAGGAGAATGACCTTGTTTTGATGTTTTTAATGTGGACAGAGATGAAACTCCTGCTGTGGACGCAGCGTTTTAGATTTGAGCTGACTTCCTGTTAACGTTGTCTGAATGATGTGTTGAGACAGATATTTTTTACAGTGCAGAAGCTGTGCGTTAACTCATGTTATGGGGACATAAATCTTTTAACACATTGTGGGGACTCGCCCACATTTTGAGGACAAAAAGCCCAAAAGTTCTCATAAAGTAAATCATTAATTGTGGGGTGAAATGTGAGATAAGTCTCCAGGAAAATGAATGTAAGTGATGCCATCTGAAGTAGTGGAAACACAACTCTCTCTGTGTGTGTGTGTGTGTGTGTGTGTGTGTGTGTGTGTTACAGGTGAGAGGGGGGTCGGCTCCTCATGCTGGTATCCTGACAGCTTTAATAAGGACGACCCGTATGTTTCCTGTCGCGTCCGTTAATGTTTAACAGCAGCGTCCCGTCACGTGAGATCAGCTCACCTGCAGGTTTTTTTCCTCTTTTCCTACTTAACCAGTTTGTGGTCAAATATAAATCCGATTTAGTTGAGTTTATCTTGTCAAGTTGCAGAACCGTCAGACAGACACATTACACTCCTTTGATCACATGAATCTTTTATCAAGGTCGGCTGGATCCCCAGAACGTCTTCATGAACTTAATGAACCTCTCCAAGAACTGCAGTTTATTTCAAAAATGCCTGAAGTCTCCTGGAACCTGATAGCTGATCAACCCCTGACACCCCAGAGACCCCAGAATTATACTGAACACCCTTAAAACCTGCCAAGAACTCCCACAACCGTCTACAGGAGCTACGATACCCAATCAGAGACCAACCAGGGGTTAAAGCAGGGGTCAACCATGGGCCAGATTTACAAGCAATGATTGATAAAAGGTTTGTTCACTGTTTAAATTAATCTTGTCAGTGTTTCAGAACAGCCATAAACTAGAATATGGACGCAGCCCAGCAGCGTGAAGGTACGACATCTGTTTAAATCGACTCATCAGGCATCTTGTGACCGTCAAAACCCAACAATCCAGCTGTTACAAAGGTGGGTGAGTGGAGCAGGTGGACCCAAATGCAGAGATGGCAGGCAGGTTGGATACGATGCTGAATATTTAATGAAAGAACTCAAAAATCACAAGAGACACTGGGAACAGGACTGAAAACTGGACTATAAACACACAGGGAGTGATTGCAAATGAAACACAGGTGAGACACATGAAATAATCAAACACAGGAAGTAAAGTGACCAGACACAAGGAGGAAATTTTTCAAAACACAGGAGGAACACACGAGGGAACAGAGAAAACCAAAACCAGGAAACAAATGCAACACAAATGAAAGAGTCCAACTATCAATCAATCAATCAATCAATCTTTATTTATATAGCGCCATATCACAACAGAAGTCATCTCAAGGCACTTTTCACATAGAGCAGGTCAAGACCGTACTCTTTAATTTACAGAGACCCAACAATTCCCCCATGAGCAAGCACTTGGCGACAGCGGTAAGGAAAAACTCCCCTTTACTAAAAACAGAAAAAGTCTGAAGGCATCAGAAGGAGAACAAAAACCAAGGAAGTCAAAAGAACAAAAACACAAAGAGTCCAAAAAACTGTTGTGTCTTCTTGAGTTGTTTGTTTGATTGTGTTTTTTATTTTTATTTTTATTTATTTATTTATTTTTATATTATTTTATTCTAACTTGTGGCATATTTTTTTTACACTATGTTTAATTTTATGGTCTTATTTTCAACTCCTGTTACTGTGAAGCACTTTGTGAATTTCATTTCTGTGAAAGGTGCTATACTAAATAAACGTATTATTATTATTATTTATTTATTCAGAACCGGGTTTCCTAGAAGAATCCTCGTGCCCCTTTAAAGACCCCTGAGGCTTTTAAAGACCTGATCTGTAAACCTCCTTGAGGAGCACTGAAATCCAATTCAAGAATTCACGGAAAGCTTTTCCTCTAATTAACACTGATTCCCCCTTAAAGACTGCAAGAATATCTTCCCCAAGGACTACTGGAACCCCCTTATACCCCATTAAGGACCCCTGGAACCACCTACAATCTCATCAGAACTCTTTCTGTGACCTCTACAGCATCTTCCACAGCTGTTAAACATATTAAAAGATGTTGGAGACCATCACAAAGTCTCATATAAACTCATAAGATTCATGAATGATCCTTGATAACCCCCCAGGAGACCTCTGGACAACGCTGAAGGACTCCACAAAGAAACCTTCAAAACTGTCTCACAGATGGACTTCAGGATGCTTCAACAGTAAAAACATGATCAAGATTCTGCTACACCTCCTTCTTCAAGTTCTCTTGTGGAACTTTCCTGCTCTTTCCACAGTCTGTGTGTCTGCAGTGGAAAGTTTGCGTTGCCTTGGGCTCGGTGCTGACAGGAGTTTATGAACATCAGAGCGCAGACAGATTAAGACGACGAGTCAGAGCAGGTTTACAGACAGAGACCTGTTAGAAAAACCCTCCTCCTTCTTCCTCTTTTCATGTCCTCAGGCTGAGGGATTCCTGCTCAGCCTTCTCTCCACCTGCTCTGACAGTTCACAAACATGCTCAGCTGCAGACTGAATATCAACATATCAAAGTCCCCCTGAAACCTCTTCAAGCACCCCTGGAGGTCCCCAAAATACACCATGTGAACTAAAGCGATGTGTCCAGACTCTCTGAGGGCCAGGGGCCAAACATGGGGTCACAGTTAGGTTCAGGTTCAGAAGGGTATCTGGGGTGTTTCTGGTGTCTCTAAGGCAAAGTTTAGAGTTTCTCTCCATTCAAAAATGTGTTTTTCTTGTTCTTTCAGTTGAATGTTTGAGCTTCTCAGTGCAGAATGATGTATGTGCAGAGTTTGTTTTCATGTATCTGCTGAAAAGTCTCCGAGCTCACTGAAAGTCAGATTTTAAGGGGTCGGCCTACGAGCAGGATTTCTTGCATCACAACTAGTTTGGAAGCCAATTCTGGTCCAATATTCAACTTATACAAGTGTGATGTGGAAACTTGAAGCCTCCAGTGAACAAACACTGAGAATGAACTTTACAGTGAAGGAGGAGACGTCTGGTGTCCAACCGGAAAACTTTAGAAATTAAATAAATGTACATATTTATAGATTCTCTAATTCTTAATGAGGGAGAATGAGTAGATGTAATTTTAAGTATTTTATTATACTTTTCTGGGTAAAAAAAACATTCTAACCCCTGCTAAGGAGTTCTTAATCCTGTAAACCCTCCAGAAGCTCTGAGATCTCTAAAGGACTCCTCATTACCTCCTTAAAAACTGCTGAAACCCCAAGACCACCTCAAGGACTCCTCAAAGACCAGGACAAGGACAATTTAAGGACTCTGACATCACCTCAATGATCTTTGAATCCTCTTTAAGAGTCAAAGACCCCATAGAGACCCCAATGTCCTTAGATTTTCTAGGAACCCTTAAAGGAACACTCAACTAAACTTGAAACCCATTTAATGGCTTTTTTAACATCTCTAAGGATCCTGAAATCCCCAAGAACTCTTTAAAGGAACCCCAAACCCCCTCAGTGACCCCTCAAACCAATAATCCAGTAACACTGCAACCCTTAAACACACCTGGACCAGCCGAGATAACAAAAAACCATCTTGAGATCAAACTTGAGTGCTACAGTTCAACTTAAACATATCTGGAACGACCTTAAATAATCCTCATACCCCTTTAAAAACCCCTGAAGACACACAAGAACCTCTGAGTCTTATGACCACCCACTGGACTCCTTGGATGCCTTAAAGACTTGACCTTTAAACCTTGTTGAGGAGCTCTTAAATCATCTTTAAACATCCAGTATTGTGGCCTTTTTGACTAATTTTACCAAGTACCAACTCTATTTTAAACATATCTGTGACATTTTATTAACCAACAGTTAGATTTCTCCAAATCCATCTTTCCTTACAGCCCAGATTCCCCATCTGTCCTCCAGCAGGTTGTTTCTGAAGATATTTACTTGATCCTCAATGAAGGGAAGAACCTGCTGTTGCACAGTTGAGACTTCAACAAGTAGCCAGAGGTCACTAGCTTAGCTTTAACACAGATATATTATATTCCTTTAGCTTTGTAACAGAAAGAAAACATGTTTTAAAACTTCATTCGCAGATGGAAGATGAAACAGTAGAAAATCCTGCGGCTGAGATTGTCTGCCGTTGCTGGAAGGCTGTAAAGACTATTTATCTGCTAAACAACCAGCAACACTTCCAGCGTCCTGCTTTGCACGTCATCTGGCTGCGATGCAAACTGTGACTACAGAAGTTGTGAATTTCAACATTTAAAACAGCTTAAAATGGCGAGGAGATAGAAATGAGTCATTTTACCATCATCCTGATCATCCCAGAGATCAGTTTTATGGTTTTCCACTATTCCAGCTCTTTAACAAGTTCTGGTATTCATTAAAAAAAGCCCCCTTAAACACCCCCTTAAATACTGCAGGGATACCTTAAAGGTACCCTTCAAGTTAACACCAAGAACCAGTGCTGGACCCTCCCCAGGAACTACTTGAACTCCCTAAAAGATCCCTTATAACCAGTTTTGGACCCTTGAAACCACCCAGAGCCTCTTCAGAGCCCTTCTGTGACCTTTTTTATGTCACAGAATCACTGGTTAAGGGACTGAAGGAGGGGGAGACGTTCATTTCATCTTTCTTGGCATAAACAAACATTTTTTGGAGATCAAGAGCAACCTGTTAACTTCTGACAGCTTGTAGTTGCAACTAAAACTTACAACAACCCTCAAACCTTTTATTTCTCAGTTAAAGGTTTTATTCAGAGCTTTATTTTCTTTGCCATTAAGGAAGAAAAATAAGCACCTTAAATTCAAATAAACTGAGTAGCTTCATCTGTCAAACAGTCCAGTTGAAGTTAATTTGTGTTTCTGAACCTTCTGAGTCTGTGACCCTTAAATTAAATCACTATCTGCTGTATGTGTGAAGCCTTGCAGAAATGAAAATAGGAAAATATCCTGTATTTCACAATAGCAAAGAGAAAATATGAAAGAATTAACCAAATTTTGAGATATTAGAGATCTTTATTCTCTCTCTTATGCCTTTAATCATCATATGAACCCCTCACAGTCATTGTTAGACCAGTGATTTATTAGATTTAATCCATCAATAACCAGTAACTCTGCACAAGTTATTAATCAGTTACTGTATCTTCTGATGTTTAAGTGTTTGTTATTTCAGAGTTCCAGGAATCAACAATAAGACAGATAAAGCTTTACTCTGATATACATTTTAATCTCCTGAGTGTGGGATCAATCTCTGCCATCACATTGATTTTATGTATTTTATTCATTTAACCAGGAAGCTTCTTGAGACACAGTTTAGATATCAGTTACAAACGTAGAGCTTTAATTACTGTAACTGAAGATGATTAATAAGTTCGTTAGCAGTGTTCCCATAAAGCTGCAGCTCTGTGTTCATGTGTTCATATCTGCTCTGTGTGGTCAGAGGTCAAAGTTCAGTTTGTAGAAACTCTGTAATGTGTCTCTGTGACGCGCTGCTGCCCCCGTGTGGCTGCAGCATCTCACTGCAGCACAGAGGAACGTCTCAGTTATTCTATCAGTTACTATAATTTACCTTACTATAACTTTCCTTTTTGATAAAGCTTATAGTTAGGGCCGACCAGGCTCGCCTTGGATCAGCCCTTAGTTATGCTGCTGTAGGCCTAGACTGCTGGGGTCCTTCGTGGTCCTTCACAGTCCTGATGGCATCCTTCCCTGGCTGTTGCTGCTTGTGCTTGTTGTTGTTGTTGTTGTGATTGTTTTTCTTCTGTCCCCCCTCCCCCTTTCCCTCTCTCTTTCTCTCTCTCAACCCAACCGGTCAAAGCAGATGGCCGCCCACCAAGAGCCGGGGTCTGCTTGAGGTTTCTACCCGTTAAAGGGGAGTTTTTCCTTCCCGCTGTCGCCAAGTGCTGCTCATGGGGGAATTGTTGGGTCTCTGTAAATTAAAGAGTACGGTCTTGACCTGCTCTATGTGAAAAGTGCCTTGAGATGACTTCTGTTGTGATTTGGCACTATATAAATAAAAATTGATTGATTGATTATTAGTTTTATTAAAAATGTATTTCTAAATAATTATTTTTAAAAATATATGTCTTATCTGTTGGCTGTGATTATAATCCCTTTACTTCAGTCCTGTTCTGAATGTGTTTTATTTACTTACTGAATAAAGTTCTGGGGATGAAAGAGTAAAAGAAATAGAAAGAAATGAAATATGATAAAAGACTTTAATAACAATAAAAAATAATAAAGTCTGAGAACTGAAACTGAATCATAAACTGACAGCACATTTACTGAAGTATAATTTTAAGTTAAATATTTCTGTTTTTATGTCACTTTATACTTTTACTCCTCGTTTCTTTAACAGCTGCAGTTACTTTGCAAGTTGTGACTTTATTCATAGAATCTAATTAAAAGATGAAACTATACAGTCACAAGTCTGGACTTTATCATTCAGGGCTTTATTCTTTAATTTTAGTGGCTTATTTTCTACATTGTAGAACAAAATTGACGACATCAAAAGTAAAATATAACACATAGAATCATCAGAGTCACCAGCAAAGCAGGTAAAGTATTTTTGTATTTCCTGTTTTTGGATATATATTTATATTTATGATCTTTTTGGGATTCAAATGAGATGATTATAGTTTTTACTACATGATTCTTTGTGTCATTTCATAGTTCGTAGTTCGTTAAGGTTTGACTGGTGCTGTTTTATATTTGTGAGCTGAGACACAGAGGAGAAATATTGATCTTGTTTTATGTAGATTTTGTTTCACAGCTGAAAAAAAAACACATCAGACAAAAGTTGAGTCACATTTCTTTTAATTAAAAAAAGAATCTGAATCACAAAAGTTCTCATTTTCAACAAATTATAACAAATATTTATAAGAAACGAGCTGATACTCAGCTGCTTTTATATCTATAATAAAAAAAAAGACATTTAAAACACCAAAAACCCTTCAAGAACAAAAAAACACAAACATGATCGATTAATGGTTTGGTGTCATTTTACAGATGAAAGCAGGAAAATATTTAGAAAACACTTTATTTTACACGTCTGTTATTTATTGATCATTTCCTGAAAGTTTCTTGGAGGAAATTGAAAAAAAAATCAGAACTAATTAAAGTTAAACTGTTTTATTTAGTTTGATTAGTTGTTCACTTTATTTAAACTGAAGCAAATATTTATCATAATTTTTTTACTGGAAATTTTAATCTTCATAAACGTTGAACTGTGTTTGTCTGCATGTTCACTAATCGTCATAATGATAATTGATCTCTGTATTTTTCCTTCAATCAGCACTGAAATAAATGATTCTTTCCAGGAAACTTCCAGATGAATCATTTACAGACCTGTAAAAGAAAGTTTCACCTCATTTTAAACTTTATTTTTCTCCACATTTCCAGCGTTTCCCGCCTCATGTCAGTAGGTTTCAGTTTAAAGTGAAGAGAAACTCTGTTCTCTTCTCTGATTGGCTGGTCCGGCGGCGCCTCACAGACCAAACTGTGTTAATTCACTTTCACACTTTTACTGAAACACCATCAGAATATTTGATCCGACTAAACAAACTCAGGACAGTTCAGGGTCGAGCTCTGAGGAAAAAAAACGCCGGACTGTTCCTTTGTGACGTTTAACAGAGCTGCTCTGTGATTGGCTGAGGCCTCACAGGGGTTTGGGCAGGCTGGACACCTCCTCCACACACTCGTCGTAGGCCTCCTGGTAGTCCTCGTGAGGTTTGATCAGGATCACGCAGGTCGGCCTCTTGGAGCCGGCGGACGAACCCAGATCCTGAACAGAGACATGAAAAAGGTTCATAATGTGACCCTGAGCTCAGAGAAGCCTCTGATTGGCTGAGAGGTTGGACATGTAACATGTAAACAGATTAGCAGCCGTCACGTGTAAAGACGACACCAGATCAGTCCGTCGAGAATTAACGTCCAATTGATCTTAATCAGAAACTCAGAAACATGTTCAGACCTTCCTGACAAACTTCATGTTTTAGGTTTCTAGAGGATCAACAGTGATGTCATGATGTCTGTCTGTACAGCAGTGCTAACGGACGAGCTAACAGACGTGCTAACAGACGTGCTAACAGGTGTACTAACAGGTGTGCTACCAGGCGTGCTAACAGGTGTGCTAACAGACGTGCTAACAGGTGTGCTAACAGACACTCTAACAGACACGCTAACAGACGTACTAACAGACACTCCAACAGACGCGCTACCAGACGTGCTAACAGGTGTGCTACCAGACATGCTAACAGGCGTGCTAACAGATGTGCTATCAGACGTGCTAACAGGTGTGCTACCAGACATGCTAACAGACGTGCCAACAGAGTGCTAACAGACGTGCTAACAGACATGCTAACAAACGTGCTAACAGTTCATTCAACGTGACTTTTCATGGTGACAATTTGCCAAAAAGCAAACAAATATCAGACAAACAGAAGTGACAATTCTGTTAATATTAATATTAGCGAACATGGTTCTTATATCTTTGAAGCAGTGACATTCTCCTCCATTCATTCATACACACATATTAACTCTGTGGTGAAAACCTGCAGACATGCAAACAAACAACTCAAACTATTTCTACTGCATGAAACTCTGTGTTTCATAAATACATCCTGAGAACATTTGATGTTCACTTCACGTGCAAACTGACGGTATTTCTGAGCAGCTGAACTCAGTCGGCCATGTTGTTATTTCCAGGATAAGACGTCGTGCTTCTGCTTCAAGACTTTATAAAAACTGTTTCCCAGCTTTTATTTATTGTATTGATCACAGGTAAGATGTCAGCGGGTCTCAGACTCACCACTTTAGAGGGGATGTAGGCGTACGGCAGGTTTCTGTCCTCACACATGACCGGCAGGTGGCAGTAAACGTCGATGGGCAGCGTGTCGCCGGCCAACACCACAATACTGCAGAGACACACGGTTGTTTACATCAGTGACGTACGGTCATAAAGTGACAGAACGGTCCTTTAAAGTGAAGCTCAAACATGGCCGACTCACCCTTTCTCTCCTTTGTTGATGAACTTCTGAACTTCTTTCACTCCTCTGCGGATGTTCTTCACTTTAGAGGCTGAAGTGACAAAAACATACAGATCCAGACTTCAGTCTAATATCACAGCTTCTCATCTTTAAAGCTTTAACTATGATCGATAAAACATAAAGGCTGTTGCATGATTTCTGTTGACATTTCTATGATCGCTGTAACATCTGCTGATACATCAGAGTGTGTTTAAACCTGAGCAAAGTGAATTAAAAGTGAGCAGGAATCATATATTATTTATATATAAAGCTGAAGACTCATTAAACGTGATGAAGGATCGTTACAGCTGCGAGCACGAGGCTGATCAACCATCATCCATTCATCCAAACTGTGGACTGTGGACTCCATTAAAAAGGCACAAAACAGCCAAAAATCTCCAAATTGTGTGTATTTCCATTGACAGAATATCCGCCGGATCAATCAGCAGAGTCTATAGATTCTAACAACATCTCATATCTCGACTTACAGAGTGTTTAACATCTGCGGATATGCGAGAAAGTCTTAAATCTCCCGGTTTTTTAAAAGGGAGTTTTGTGATTTCGCCAT
Source organism: Thunnus albacares (assembly GCF_914725855.1). NCBI lineage: Eukaryota > Metazoa > Chordata > Actinopteri > Scombriformes > Scombridae > Thunnus > Thunnus albacares. Next base: position 31,465,418 of record NC_058118.1, read on the forward strand.
AAAAACATCAGAAGCTGAAGGAATCGACACACAGCAGCAAAACTGGACTCAATCCTAACAAGAATCAAACATCTTTTTGTTTTTATAAGTATTAAAAAACGAACTAATGAAACATATTTCAGGATATTTCTTCTATATTTCTATCAGCTGGCAGCACGAGGCTCAAACTTGATCCATTCAAACGATTTCTTACAAAATTACTAAATATTTCCAAACAGCAAACATCTCAATAACAAGATATAAGCCGAATTAATTATACTATCATTAAGATTAGTAAAAGATCTCAATTAACTACCTAGAAGTCTCGTAACATCTGCTGACATGTAAGAGAGTTTAACTTTGTTTTTTTTAACCGAGTTTGGCATTTTCTCCATAAAAAACACAATAAACTGAAGTAAACCGGCTCATATCGGCGCTGTTTAGCAGCTAACGTTTGATTTTATGTGTTTACGGTTTATTTTACCCTTTTTGACGCATTTGTAGAGTTTCTTGCTGAGTTTTTTGGAGGCCAGCGGCTGAGCGATGGGGTTCATGAAGGCGATCAGCTCCTGGTAAGACTTCTCGCTGCCGCCGGCTGCTGCTGCTTCCTCCCCGTCAGCAGACACCTTCTCCTTCTTCGTCTTCGTCATTTCTGATCGAACTTATAATAATAATCAATACTCGGTAAGTTGTTGTCTGATCTAATATTCACGTTACCCGGTCACAACATGCACAGATACCGCACGTGTTCGAGCTTCTTCTTCTTCTTCTTCTCCTTGTTTTCCTCTGACCGGAAACTGAACAGCGCCGCTGGCGGCCCGGAGGATAAAAACAGCTTAAATATATATAATAAAGAAGATATATAACAGTAAATATCCTTATTTAAGCAGGTAAAAGTCTCACTGAGATTAAAATCTCTTTACCGAGAGAGGGAGCAGCATCAAAACTGTTACAACAGTAAACACAAACAATACAAACACAAACACAACTATTCAGTTAATATGTTAAACAAGGTGAAAATACAGTTGTGATGCATAAACAGGAAGTAAAGTAGCAGTCCGGCAGCTGTGTTTCCTCCCTTCATCTCCTGATTTTATATCACTCTATTTATTTTATTTCTAATACCCTCACATACATGATTTATATGCTTATTGTTATTTTTTGTGTGTATTGTCCGTTACAACATAGAAAATACACACACACAGACTAAATTTGCAGTATTATGAATAAAAATACGTGAAAAAACAACAGAAGTTGATGTAACACAAACCACAAAATGGTATGAAAATGAATAAAACAGATAATATGAGAGCAAAATTAAATAAATAAATAACAACAATATATACTACAATAAAAAAAACATTGCATCCGTTCAAGAGTCTCAGCAGCGTTTTTGTCAATGAAAATAATGACAACCTCCGTATAGTGTTGATATCTTTGACAAAAACAGGAAATGAAGGTTAAACTTTGATAAGATTGGATCTATTAATGTCATATTTCGTCCACACTTAAATCAAAAACCGGCGAAAAGTTTCCAGTGTTCAGTTCAGAGTTTGTTCCTGGCAGCAGAAATCATGTTTCAAAGGTAAAGAACGAACTCTGAACTTTGACTTTTAACTCAACGTAGACGAGAAATCCTTGGAAACGTTGATAAATTCAGATATTTGAACATCTTCATTTATAAACAGGGCAACTCCACGTGCTGAGGAAGATCACGTGATATAACCGAGAGCTCCAGAACTTTAAGGTGAGATTATATACAAATGTAAACCAATGACAACTTTTGCTCACTTTTTCTTGTTTTTCTCTACTTTATTCGTTTCTTCATTTTTTTTCTTCATTAAAAATATTCTGAGTAAATCAGATGTTTTTTGTGAGTGTTTTATTGTGTATAAAGATAATTAAAATATGTAACTAGTGTAGAAAAAATAACTGCAGTGATGTCAAATCAAAAAGTATAAAAACAAATATTTGATAAATATGACAGAAAACAGAGAAATTACAACATGTATGATAAAAGACATTCAGTAAACATGTTTACTCATTCAAGATAAACAACCTGTTAATTAACACACTTCACTTCTGATTATTGGTATTGATTATTGATTAGTTACAGAGAAGAATCTGACGTTCAGCCTTTTAAAGGTGCAGTCTGTAGAATTTTTTGCAACCTGAATCCTAAACACTGGTCCTTTAAGTCGTGAGTCTGTTTGGGAGCAGTGATGTCACAGCGATGATGTCATCAGCTATGGATGATGTCACCCAGCACAGCGGGGAGCTTCCTCTTCTTCATCTCTCTGGACATCTGACACCAGACGCAGGACAGGCAGAAGGTGGAGCACACACAGTCGTTACACAAGCTGCCCTGCAGACACCACACAGACCATTTCGTCATCAACAACAACAACAACAACAACAACAACAACAAAGACAGAGATAAACATGTTTCCACACATTCTGACAGTAGAGATGAAGACTTGTGTCCTCACCTGGATGCCGTAGCGATGGCGTACGGAGACCCTCATGGACATGGTGATGGGCGGGATGCAGCCGAAGACGTCCAGCATGGGGAGACAGAGACTCTCACCCAACTCTCTGCTGGTTTTGCAGGCGAAGCAGGGAAAACACCAGAATGCAAAACAGCCTGCAACAGAACAACAAACAACATCAGGAAGAACACACAACAAACAACAACACAGAAAACATCCTATGATCATTTTATTGACCTACAATAGACTATAAGTCAGTTAAAGTCAGTTTTGTATTTGTGTATATGTTTTACATCATGGAAACAAGTATTTTTACTGAAGTGAGATATCTGCGAGCTTCAGGCCGAGCAGAACTTCATTTAACATTTTCCATTTAATCTTCAATTTCATTTTCTATTTTCAGACTTTCAGTGATGAAATCCATCTCACATGTTCGTCTTTAACAGTTTGTTTCTGATCGGTTCCCTGCAGGGATCAATACTGAGTCCACATGTTCAAACTCTTCAACAGCAACAATTCTGGATCAAACTGTGACACATTTGCATAGTTTTCACACAGAAAGCGTTCAGTGACTACAGCCTTCAAATGTCCTCAATACTCTTCTCACTCAAACACAAACAAGCAACAAAACATTTGACATGTTTACATCCTCAGTTTATGTTCAAACACTAACATGTATTCATACTGAAATACATCTATATTCAACCAAAAATCAAGACCAAAGCTTCCTGCTGCGTTTCTATGACTCGTTCCTGTAGATACACTGTAGTACGTTCTATAGAGAGCTACACATCTGACTGTATTTACACTATATACACATTTATACACTATCAACCATTAAACTACATATAAACACAATATACACATTTATACACTATCAACCATTAAACTACATATAAACACAATATACACATTTATACACTATCAACCATTAAACTACATATAAACACAATATACACATTTATATACTATCAACCATTAAACTACATAAACACAATATACACATTTATACACTATCAACCATTAAACTACATAAACACAATATACACATTTATACACTATCAACCATTAAACTACATATAAACACAATATACACATTTATACACTATCAACCATTAAACTACATATAAACACAATATACACATTTATATACTATCAACCATTAAACTATATATAAACACAATATACACATTTATACACTATCAACCATTAAACTACATAAACACAATATACACATTTATACACTATCAGCCATTAAAACTACATCAACACAATATACACATTTATACACTATCAACCATTAAACTACATATAAACACAATATACACATTTATACACTATCAACCATTAAAACTACATCAACACAATATACACATTTATACACTATCAACCATTAAACTACATATAAACACAATATACACATTTATACACTATCAACCATTAAAACTACATCAACACAATATACACATTTATACACTATCAACCATTAAACTACATAAACACAATATACACATTTATACACTATCAACCATTAAACTACATAAACACAATATATCTGTGTATTGGTAAAGTTCATCATGTGGACTCAGTGTTGAACTGTTCAGGGAACCAATCAGAAACAAACTGTAACTTGTGTCCTGATATTTTGTGCTCCAGTAAAAAGACTCCCTGACTGTTGACAGTAAACTGCTCAGCGTACAGTCTCTCATGTCGTGGCAGCAGTCACAGATCCCTGAGGCCCACTCAGCTGCGTCAGAGGAAACCAGAGCCTGAGGCTGCCGCAACACCGGCCGGCTCATCCTGACACACAGAAACACACAAAGTATCTGCGGTTCAAACACACACATCAAACACACTCTGTACATCTGCATCATTAACTGACCCCAGAACAGCACTTACACCTCATTTATTCACTTTAATCACTTAGTTAATTGTATTCATGTTTCTTAACCTCATGGATTTTATTTGTCCTTTTTTTTAAAATCTATTTTATATTTTACTCTATTATATTATTATTTCCTGTATTTTAATTACATTTTCATTATATTTATTTCTCATGTGCATTAGTCTCAACTCAATAACTTAAAGAAACAAATATAAACCTCACTGGACATTTTCAGTTACCTTTTACACAACAATCCAATTATAATCATACAGCACACTGAACAAAACAAATACACAATAAATAATAATATGAAACATAGAACATGTGAAGCTGTTCAGCTCATGTTTGACCTTCAGGTTGAATCTGAACTGAATCTACACTCATCTTTACTTTCTATGAGGGTGTAAAAACATAAAAACTGATAAAAACAAGAGAAAGATCAAATCTTACCTGTGTTTGTCTGACTGAGAAACTGATTCAGCTGCTCTGATTGGACGAGGACGTCTCTCAGTGAGACGAAAGGTTTCTGATGAACCCGCCCGACCCGTCTGACCAGATGTTTTTACTTTTTTATGGTTTTGTAGGAGAGAACGAGACGTGACGTCACACAGACTGAACATCACAGACACTTATTCTAAAATGTGATTACAGATAGGAGTGTGGTTCCATTAAATGTTAAAACAGCTTGCCGTAGAGGTTCACATAGTTTTTAGCTTTGAATCTACTGACATTTACACATTTTATTCAGACATCATCATCATTTACAAAAACACATTCACAAACATCTTCATGGATGTACAAAGAGCCAAAAGGCTTTGAATGATTTCTGAACATCATTTCACAAATTCCTGAACAGTGCAGGATGGTGTTGTAGTTTGTAACTCTGACCAACAGAGGGCGCTAATATTCATCAGCATTTATCATCGTATCTCTGTCAGTATGAACCAAAGGAATAAACAGTGACACCTGCTGGCTTTAATCACACATGACAGCTGAGTGCTGATGATGCACAACTTATTCAGAAACAGTCAATGAACAACAGCTGTCAGACTGAATGTGAGCTAAACACATTAAACTGACACTTTAAACAGTCCTGAAACTGTCAAATACCTTCAATCTACTATATGAAATTAGATATGAATTAACATGCACACACACAAAAATAAATGGAGAAAACTAACATCAGCTACTGATCATCATGAACTTTATTCTCTACACAGGAACTAAATAAACACTCCAGAGAAAAACTAGTTTATATAATGTGACATTGATTTTACATTGATATAGTATAAAAATACTGAATGAAGGTTTGGCAGCAACATAAACTTTAGTTTCTATTGCTGCATCTCTTAGCTTGGTTAAAATACTGAATATCATCAATGAAAAGATGTTTTCAACAGTTTGTCTGTGATATAGTTTAGAAAGATTCCAGAGAATATCATTTAATGACTTTTATTAGCTGTTAATCACTAACCATACCACCTTTGAAACAAAGTCTCCCTCACTACCAGCATGATACTGGTTATTAAAACATGCACCAGTTTAAAGGTGACTGAATGGGGCGACCCTTCATACTGACATTAAACTTCTCTGACAATGAATAAAATGTTTTACACAAACAAACTCAAGACTATTTGAAACCGTTTGAGTTCATTTGATGTCAAACTGTCAGAACATAATCACATGACTGTATTTAAGTGCAGTTAGTGACGTGTTGAAAGCTGATAAAATGTGTATCTGTCAGGTTGGTGAGCTGTTGTTGACTTGCTAGCTAGTGACAGTGTTCCTAATATAACTGCAGCACATTTTACTGTTTGATGAACAATAAATTCACTGCAGAACATCTATTAAAACATGGTTTACTTTTACTGCTCAACATTAAACACAACTAAACAGCATATTATTAATAATCTATTTCATTCATTTATGAAAAGCAGCAGCATCATACATTGAGCCTTTAACACTCAGTGTCAGCTGTGTACTTATTTGAGTCATGACTGTTGGAATTAGTGTTAAAATAGTGCAGACGTGGAACAATGTGTGGCACAGGGGTAACATTCATTAAGACCTGCATTATTGTCTCTGATGCTGTGAAATACACGCAGTGATGGAGGAAACTCAACTGCAGTCTTGTTTATTGTATCTCATCTTTTTCTGATTTATAATATTATTGGATTTGTTTAATTTTGATTTCACATTTTTCCTCCATTAAAGCTCCAAAGGCAAACTGCTGTCTTCAGCCTTTACTGGAAGTGTGTTGTGTAACTAAACACTTAGTGAGGACAGAAGAACAGTTAAAAGAAAGAGAACAGCAGCTTCTCTCACACACTTGGCTTCCTGGAAGTCACAGACCACCTCTGAAGTGACTGATCAGATCATAAATAGTCCAAAAGTTCCAGTTGATAAAACTTTATAACGTTAAAGGTGAGTCAACAGGTTGTATAATACAGGTGTGTCTGTGTGTCCTTACATGACCATTAAACCTGCTCATTATATCAGGTTAATGATTAACAGATATTCACATTAACTGGTGGAAACTACTAGTCTGATTCTTGATTAAATGTAAACTCAACAATACAACAAGATTTCCACTGAGAAATGATGGAAAAATGCAGGATGAATGCAGTAATATTTAGTAAAGGCTCAGCACAGGAAGCTGCTGACACTGCAGACACTCATTTGATCTGATTGATCCTAATTAACACGTCCAGCAGTAGCAGCCAACAAAACAATTATAATATAATTATAATTAATTACAATAGTCCAAGTGCTGCTGGCCTGTTTAACAACTGTACTGGATTGTCTTATATTGTCCAGGTGTTTGTAATAAGTTTCTCTCCTCTATATATGAAAATGAGGTCGACTAAATATTGGAAACATCTTTCAAAGTAATTAAGTCCAAAACAACAACCACAGAACCAATGAACCTCAACAAAACTTAACACTTATTGCATCACTGTTGTATTTCATTGTATTATTCGGGTGTTTCTATTTTTCTGGTCACTTAGTGTGTCAACAGGCTGAATTTTGACTAATGAAGCTTTTCCAGAGTTTCCTCTGATGTTTCTGTTGTCTAAACAGCATCTTGTTAGCAAAGCTAATTAGAGTCAAAGAGGATTAACGAGGTTTCAAACCTTCCACCAGTATTCAACAAAGCAACATAATAAATCACTACTAGCACCATCTCTACTGGTGTCACATCATTTTAACCCCCGCTGACACAAACATGATGAAACCTGTTGCTTACGTTACCTTTAGATGCTGAAAATCATTTTCATCAAGCTGATGAGTGAAGGTGAAATTAATCAGCAGCTTCAACCAGGAAACCAAACGTAGGAAGAACAAACATGTAACTCACAGCAGGAAGATTTCAAATGTCAGTTGCTTCACAAACAGTCTCAACTTTGAATTCAACTTTAACTCGAAGTGACTGTAAAGAAATATGATCCCAGCACAGCGCTGACCTTTGGAATAAAGAACCTGGAACAGCTAAAGTCAAACATTGACAGACTGTATAAATCCTCATCAGATTGATTTAGTCTTTATTGTCCATTTGTTCTCACAGCCTGGAGGAGGTGCAGCTGAGGCTGTTTATGCAGATTCGGCAGCGCAGTGCAATTTTAAAACACAATCTGCAGTGTGACTTTTGACATCAACAGATCTTCTTTAAGGGCTTTAGTCTAAACTCGAGTGTTCAATAAAGAAAAGCAAAGAAAGAAAACGTCCACTTTAGTCCAGTGAAAGTTGATCTAATCTGAATCTGATAAACTGAGTGTGAAATGTCCTAAAACAGCCACCGTACAATCAGATTGATAATAAGTGTAGACATGTGGGAGCAATGAGAGACTGAAGAACACAAATACCTTCAATATAACAAACAAACAAACATGTTAACATGTCATCTTATTACAATATTACAATGCAGAGAAAACAGTTTTCTTTGTTCTCAATGATTTCACATCTAATTTAAACTCATTTATAAATGCTGTAAAACCTTCAACACTCTCACCTGTACATATAAATATCTGTTGAAGCAAAGTTATGTTTATGTTTATGATATGATTTATTTATTTATTCATGGATTATAGACACAAAACAGAAAGTGATAACATGTCACAGTGAAAACACGTATTTCCAACATGGTCCCAAGATGTTAAAAGACAAAGAAAAATAAAGAAACACTTTCAACATAAAAACTAATCAATACAATCCTGAAATACAAAAACACAACACCACAGTTTAAGAAAATTCATTTGATTTCCACGAAAGCTGCAATCAGCTGCTGTTGTTCTACTATCAGTCCACTAGATGGCCTCGTGATGCACATGTGGAGGAATTTACAACTGTGTTTCATGTCAATTACAAGTCAATTTAACTCTGAGTGGCAGCCAAAGGTGACTAATAATTTATATAGAACAGAACAGACTGAAGATGCTGAAAAATTATTCTTTGTGCAAATATATTCCAAATCTTTACATTTGATTCTTTTCATGTAAAAACAGTCTTCAGTGTTTTCTGCTGTTTTTTCTTCTTGTAAGGATGGAAAACATTTATCAGACTGGAGGTCTGAGACTGACCCATGGAGAACCTTCCTGAAGCCAACATGTATCAATGAATGTTAAAAATAAAGAGTCCTGATGTGAAACAGAGCTGAGGATAATTAGACCTGATCCAGACTGTGTTGGACCTGAACAGACCCAAACAGAGAGAGAACATCCACCCTGACAGCAGCATGATACTCCATTAATTCACTGAGCAATGTTTGAGATCTTTGTCAGTAAATATCACAAGCTGCACACTCAGATGTCTGTGATCCGCTCAACACATTTCTCAACAGATCTTACTCTTCTTTTACACATTTTAAACTGGATATAATGTGACTGTCTCTCTCAGGAGTAAACACCTGTCCATGCATCCAACTGGATTCTTCTTTTGGATTGTTTCCATGGTTACGTATTCATTTTGCTCCATTGTTTGTTTGTAAGACATTATTTTGGTGTATATATTCAGGGCTGTAGCCAGGATTTTAGAAATACCCACAATACAACAACATAAATAATATGTATCATTATTTAGATTTTATTCATGTAATTATACAATTATATACTATATTTAGTAGATTTTATTAAACATGAAGGACTAAATGTTTCAAAATGTAAAGTAATTCAATAGAAACATAGTAGATAGAAATAAGACAAAACTGAATAATAAGGAGGAAAAATTGCAGTGTGGTGAAAGATATGATATGAATGAAGAGTCCCAAACTGAAGTGAATAAAACCTCCTGAGAGGTCTGAGACCAGCTGAGAAAATGAGCAGCTGTAACTTATATGTGTGGGAACTTGAGTGCTGAGGTTCACATAGTTTTTAGCTTTGAATCTACCGACATTTACACATTTTATTCAGACATCATCATCATTTACAAAAACACATTCACAAACATCTTCATGGATGTACAAAGAGCCAAAAGCCTTTGAATGATTTCTGAACATCATTTCACAAATTCCTGAACAGTGCAGGATGGTGTACTGACACTTTAAACAGTCCTGAAACTGTCAAATACCTTCAATCTACTATATGAAATTAGATATGAATTAACATGCACACACACAAAAATAAATGGAGAAAACTAACATCAGCTACTGATCATCATGAACTTTATTCTCTACACAGGAACTAAATAAACACTCCAGAGAAAAACTAAATACTTCCTGTATGTCAGAAACACACAACAGCTCCTGGACTTCTCATCTCTAATGCTGTGTTCACATCATATGGGATGGATGGTAGAGGCGGGAAAGATTCCCATGTTTACAACTCGCCAGCGTTCATGTCACACAACAAATCAAGACGGCTGCATGATTACAAAGTTGGTGGAATGAGGCTCAAAAATACTGTTATTGACAATAATCCACCATATCCAGTAAATATCAGAGCTTTCAGCTTTTCCACTTCATAATTACTACTTGAATGTTGACCTGAATTTTATTTACAAGTCAGAATCTCATAATTAGCATCATTCCAATATGATATGAACGCAGCATAAAAGCAGCCACACTCCAGCTGCTGAGCCTCAGCCTTCACCATTAGAGGTGTTCATTTAACCAGCCAATAGGAGGCCTGTTGTTCTGACCATCATTTGTCATGTGATCTCTAAATAAGTGAAGGAATCAGGTAACACAGTTACTATGAAACTACTAGAAGAACTACAACTAAACATTGTGAAGATCCCATTCCCATTATCCCATTACAGTTCAAGCCTTTCTAATACACTAACAACAGAAAACAACAACAACTGGACTCAGTTTATCATTTGATTCATTTTACAAACAAACTGTCAATCATGTGGAAACCATGTTTACATTTACAAGCAGTGAGAGATCATGTTGGTACTAAATACCATCAGCTGTGTGTGATCCTGTACAGACTGAACTATCTGGTCAGCAGTGAGAAAGTTTATCTAACAGGAGGAGACTCTTCCTCCTCCAGATCACACAGAGACACTGAGGAACCAGGCCAGAACCCAAACCTAAACCCAGCATACAGAGGCTGAGTGAATGTGGTGTTGAAGGTGTGGAGGTGGATCAGTGTGTCAGAGGAGACTCTGTAGAAGGACAGAGTGCCAGCAGGACAGTCCACATACACTGCTACTCTGTTAGAGACAGAGGAGGAGGAGGAGGAGGAGGAGGAGGAGGAGATGGATGTTATTATCTTATTGTGACAGGCAGAGTAACGACCACCATCAGAGCAGTTCAGACTCCAGGACTGATCATTCTCTCCAAACCAACACTCAATACTGTTTCCTTTCCTGCTGATTTCTCTGTAACTCACTGATATATTAACTCTTCCTCTCCACTCGACCTCCCAGTAACAGCGACCAGTCAGATCATTTCTACACATAAGCTGAGACCAGTAATCAAATCTGTCTGGATGATCAGGATATGGCTGAACCTCCTTCACATGTGTCACCTTCCTGTTGTTGTCAGACAGTTTGAGTTTTCTGTTTACTGTGTTTGGATCCAGTGTGAGTCGACAGAAATCTGATGGAGAGAACGAGACACAATACAGCTGCAGTTATTGATCTATCATCTGTTTGATGATGACATCATCTTCATCCTCAGTAGGATGTGAATGAGCTTTGTTTTGATGAATGAAATGAAAAACACACTTACACTTCCTCAGACCTGGTGTCAAGTATCGGACTCCAGCAGGCTGCAGCCTGAAAGGAGGAGGGGGGTCAGAGCAGCACGTTCTCTTTCAGCATGCAAACATGGACATGACATCACTCTAGAAAAAGCAGCTCTGATCCTCATCACACTGAGCTGCTTTGCTGTTGCTAGGCAACACAACCGTCCATCACATCACATGGCACGACGACTATCGAGAGCAGCTACATTCAGCCAATCAGAAACAGGCGTCTCAAAGTCAAATCATGTCAACAATGAGACTTTTTCTTGTCAGACTCAGCAGTTTGTATTGTGAACAGATGACAGGACTGTTTAAACTGATTCACACTAACATGAAAATGATAAACCGCCTGTTTCTGTTTGTCTTTCCTCAACAATCTTTGGACGACTGACAAGTTATTTCCTCTCACACAGGTGGAACATTCCTGCATGATGGTTACAGCTGACAATCAGCTGCAGTCTCAAGAGTTTGAGCTGATTTACTGTCCACCTGTCTGTCCTCACCTGAGAGTGTCCACCTGTCTGTCCTCACCTGAGAGTGTCCACCTGTCTGTCCTCACCTGAGAGCGTCCACCTGTCCGTCCTCACCTGAGAGTGTCCACCTGTCTGTCCTCACCTGAGAGAGTCCACTTGTCTGTCCTCACCTGAGAGTGTCCACTTGTCTGTCCTCACCTGAGAGAGTCCACCTGTCTGTCCTCACCTGAGAGTGTCCACCTGTCTGTCCTCACCTGAGAGAGTCCACTTGTCTGTCCTCACCTGAGAGTGTCCACTTGTCTGTCCTCACCTGAGAGAGTCCACTTGTCTGTCCTCACCTGAGAGAGTCCACCTGTCTGTCTCAGTCTCACAGTAATCAGTGAAATATTCACTAAATTTAATCTCTTCGTGTTCATTGACACCATTTTTCCCTTTTTTTGGTGACAGTCAGCAGGATTTTCAAACTAATGTATTTCAGGTGGAAGCAGGTTTCGTTCCTGCAGCAGGTTTTTTTCTGTCAGTTGGGACTCGGGAGCTCAGAGGCTGGATTGTTTTTTCTCATTTGTTCTTCATTTTTAAACTATAACCGCTACATCACTCAACATTTAATCAAGAGATTTGATCCTTGTTTTCATGTTTTTATTCTAATATTAGCAGTCTGGTGGGACCGGAGAGGACGCGCTGCGTATGAGTATTTTCCTCACTGTTGATTTTAATATCTTTAACATTTCTCAACATAAAACATGAAGGCGTCCTTGATAACTCAACAATATGAAAGGTTGTGACCAAGTTTTCTTGTCAGTTTTGGACGATAGCGGAAGCGGCTACATTAGCCTACCCATGATCCTCAGCGACCGTTACTGTGGTGAAGACGCTAAAGCTGTGACATAAACTATATTCAGTATAACATTATACAGCAGGGCCGGACTGGGAAAATCATTCAGGCTGGGAAATATAGCTCCAGTCAGACCAGTTTATCAGCGGGGGGTCTGGGGGTCCCCACTAGGAAAACTTTACTTACAAAGACTTGATTTCCTGCATTCTGCTGAATTTTAGTGCATGTGAATAACAAACTAATGAGCCAACAGCTGCTTAGTACAATGTAGTGTTATGAAGCTGAAATAAAACCAAAGGTACATATCATTAAGGAGGGAGACGACACTACTACTACTGTGGCACCAACGCTGCTCTCTACACCTTCAACAAGAAACAAGCAAGAGCACAACACCCTCCTCAGTTTACTGATATACACTAACAGTTACCCATCAAAGGTTCAAATAGTCCTTTAACCAACACAAACATTAAATAACACACATCTTTAAGTTCCAACAAATGACAGCAGCCTGAATAGTGACAGAAGACGTTGTGTTGTCTCAATCATTTTAAATTATCAGCTCAAAGTATGAACTCACTCACTGAAACTTTCACCAAAAGACATGAATTTTATAATAATATTGACCACATTAACTAGACTACATATGCTAATTAGCTTTAACATTGACGAGACGATGATGACGCATCAGTAAGGCTTCATTTACGCCACAGCCAGGTAGTTAATGTAATTAATTAGTTAGTTCTGGCGTCAGCTCGGAGGATGCGTTCCACATGCGCAGTAGATCGCCGTCTACAGGAACACAACGTTATCACTGCGCGGACACAACAAATTGCAGGTACGCGGATGTCCACACTCAGCCCACGCTCTGATGACGAAATTTACGTCACATGGACCCCAGCGGACTCTTGCGGACTCGGCAACTATAATTTCAGCTTAACATTAGCTACGTTAGCTAGCTAGCACGTTGATTTACTTTTCTTTCTCTCTCTCTGCTCCACCCTTCCTCTTTATCCACCGTCCATCTTGCTGCTAAATCATTTAGCCACTAAATGCACTTAATGCCAAAAGAAACGTGTAACTGCCAACTACGCTCTCTGTTTCTCTGTTTCTCTGAGGCTAGCTGGCTGTGCTAGCTGGCTGTGCTAGCTGGCTGTGCTAGCTGGCTGTGCTTCCTAACATGCTGCGGCTAACGCTCCGCTAGCCTCTCAGCTAACGTTAGCCTCGGCTCTCCATGTGGATCCAACCGGAGCACCGAGCCCCGGTTTGTTATTCAGGTTAAAGCGGGAAGAAGCAGCGGGTCTGTCGGGCAGCTGAGTGAAGTGCAGCCTGCGGAGGAAACACCGGGACCGTCAGGGTGAAACAGTCCGCGGAGGAGCTGCTATGTTCGGCTGCACAGATAGGAAACCCCTCGGCTGACAGGATGTATCAGTTGGGACTTGTGTACTTGCTAGTTCAGACTTGGCAAGTTGGACTCAGTAGTACAAACTTGTGAGGACGAGAGGACGCAGTAGATCATTCTGCAGCTGGAACAGCAGCAGCTCAGCTTCAACACACCTACCTGACTGTACTGTGACAAAATAATCTCAACTCAAAGCTCCACTAACACTTTTTATCTCACAAAACAAAAACCTGACTGACAGAGAGATGCAGTAAATGATGTTATTCAGTCTGTAATGTAGCTATAATAAAAATCTGTTCATTTTAATCCATATAAATTTAGCACAAAAAGTAAGGAAATTTCTGTTTGGTAGATTATTTCTTTGTTGTAACAATACCTCCAAGGTCCAGGTCCAGGTCCAGGTCCAGGTCCAGGACCAGGTCCAGCAGAGTCTGGTCTGTGCTGCTTCTTTGTTCTTCAACACAACACACACAGAGCTTTGAGTGTGAATAATGATGGTGGAGTGATGTGAGTGGAGAACAGTGATGGACAGTTAGAGATCCTCATCTCACCTCTGAGCTTTGGTCTGGCTGTCATGTTCCCTCCGCCTTTTAGAGGGAGGGACTCCCTCCTCTCTGTCCTCACACTGATCCATAGCAGAGAAACACCTTCACACAAACACAACAACAAGCTCATTCATTACAACAAGCTGCACATCACACCAGCACTGCAGTTACAACGGCGTCATTCTTGATTCAACCACCAGATGGCATCAAAGTAAGACATTATTCTTCATTTCCACTGAGGTTTAATGTTTCATGTTTTATTTTCAGAAGGTTCCAGTTCTCTGTTGGCTTTTCATTTACCACTATAGAGCACATTTAATGGAGATGAGCTGCTGGTGGAGTCAGCTGTGTGGCAGAAGAAATAAAAATACTCACCAGGTGAATTCAGATCCACATCCAGTCACAGAGTCTTTGTAGCTTCATCTGCAGAGGAAACACAGAGAGAGAAACTGCTACTAATAATATTTTCTGACTTTTATTACCTGTTAATCACTAACCAAACCACCTGTGAAACAAAGTCTCCCTCACTACCAGCATGATACTGGTTATTAAAACATGCACCAGTTTAAAGGTGACTGAATGGGGCGACCCTTCATACTGACACTAAACTTCTCTGACAATGAATAAAATGTTTTACACAAACAAACTCAAGACTGTTTGAAACCGTTTGAGTTCATTTGATGTCAAACTGTCAGAACATAATCACATGACTGTGTTTAAGTGCAGTTAGTGACGTGTTGAAAGCTGATAAAATGTGTATCTGTCAGGTTGGTGAGCTGTTGTTGACTTGCTAGCTAGTGACAGTGTTCCTAATATAACTGCAGCACATTTTACTGTTTGATGAACAATAAATTCACTGCAGAACATCTATTAAAACATGGTTTACTTTTACTGCTCAACATTAAACACAACTAAACAGCATATTATTAATAATCTATTTCATTCATTTATGAAAAGCAGCAGCATCATACATTGAGCCTTTAACACTCAGTGTCAGCTGTGTATTTATTTGAGTCTCATTTATTATTATTGATGCACATATTACATGTTATATGCAGGTAATTTTTCAGAGTAACAACAGACAGTGAAAGGTTGACTGTTGGAATTAGTGTTAAAATAGTGCAGACGTGGAACAATGTGTGGCACAGAGGTAACATTCACTAAGACCTGCATTATTGTCTCTGATGCTGTGAAATACACGCAGTGATGGAGGAAACTCAACTGCAGTCAAATACAACAGTTGTTGAAACAAGCTGATTGAAGGTCACTTGTGAGGTTTGTGATGTCACTATTCTTCAACCAGCACATGGTCTCAGTTGGGTGTTGTGTGTTAGCAGCGACCCACGCTGACACAGTTCTATAGCAGCTAGTTTAAGTGACATGCTAACATCCAGCATTTCATTCAAACTGAGCAGAGCAAACACTGACAGGCATCTTCTATTCTCCCTCTAAATGTTCTTGTTGCTGCATCATCTGTAGATTCTCTTTACATCATAGATGCTTTCCAAGCTAGCAGCATACGAGCTGTCTGAGGCTAATGAGCTGCTAATAAAACCCTCTGAGTCATTTTTTACTGTTGGGTTAACTGTTATGTATTTTGCTCTTTTTAATTTTAATCTTGTGGTATCTGTCTTCTATATTAACTACTGACAAACACCTTTGTTATCACTCTTGTTTATTGTATCTCATCTTTTCTGATTTATAATATTATTGGATTTGTTTAATTTTGATTTCACATTTTTCCTCCATTAAAAGCTCCAAAGGCAAACTGCTGTCTTCAACCTTTACTGGAAGTGTGTTGTGTAACTAAACACTTAGTGAGGACAGAAGAACAGTTAAAAGAAAGAGAACAGCAGCTTCTCTCACACACTTGGCTTCCTGGAAGTCACAGACCACCTCTGACGTGACTGATCAGATCATAAATAGTCCAAAAGTTCTAGTTGATAAAACTTTATAACATTAAAGGTGAGTCAACAGGTTGTATAATACAGGTGTGTCTGCGTGTCCTTACATGACCATTAAACCTGCTCATTATATCAGGTTAATGATTAACAGATATTCACATTAACTGGTGGAAACTACTAGTCTGATTCTTGATTAAATGTAAACTCAACAATACAACAAGATTTCCACTGAGAAATGATGGAAAAATGCAGGATGAATGCAGTAATATTTAGTAAAGGCTCAGCACAGGAAGCTGCTGACACTGCAGACACTCATGTGATCTGATTGATCCTAATTAACACGTCCAGCAGTAGCAGCCAACAAAACAATTATAATATAATTATAATTAATTACAATAGTCCAAGTGCTGCTGGCCTGTTTAACAATTGTACTGGATTGTCTTATATTGTCCAGGTGTTTGTAATAAGTTTCTCTCCTCTATATATGAAAATGAGGTCGACTAAATATTGGAAACATCTTTCAAAGTAATTAAGTCCAAAACAACAACCACAGAACCAATGAACCTCAACAAAACTTAACACTTATTGCATCACTGTTGTATTTCATTGTATTATTCAGGTGTTTCTATTTTTCTGGTCACTTAGTGTGTCAACAGGCTGAATTTTGACTAATGAAGCTTTTCCAGAGTTTCCTCTGATGTTTCTGATGTCTAAACAGCATCTTGTTAGCAAAGCTAATTAGAGTCAAAGAGGATTAACGAGGTTTCAAACCTTCCACCAGTATTCAACAAAGCAACATAATAAATCACTACTAGCACCATCTCTACTGGTGTCACATCATTTTAACCCCCGCTGACACAAACATGATGAAACCTGTTGCTTACGTTACCTTTAGATGCTGAAAATCATTTTCATCAAGCTGATGAGTGAAGGTGAAATGAATCAGCAGCTTCAACCAGGAAACAAAACGTAGGAAGAACAAACATGTAACTCACAGCAGGAAGATTTCAAATGTCAGTTGCTTCACAAACAGTCTCAACTTTGAATTCAACTTTAACTCGAAGTGACTGTAAAGAAATATGATCCCAGCACAGCGCTGACCTTTGGAATAAAGAACCTGGAACAGCTAAAGTCAAACATTGACAGACTGTATAAATCCTTATCAGATTGATTTAGTCTTTATTGTCCATTTGTTCTCACAGCCTGGAGGAGGTGCAGCTGAGGCTGTTTATGCAGATTCGGCAGCGCAGTGCAATTTTAAAACACAATCTGCAGTGTGTCTTTTGACATCAACAGATCTTCTTTAAGGGGTTTAGTCTAAACTCGAGAGTTCAATAAAGAAAAGAAAAGAAAGAAAACGTCCACTTTAGTCCAGTGAAAGTTGATCTAATCTGAATCTGATAAACTGAGTGTGAAATGTCCTAAAACAGCCACCGTACAATCAGATTGATAATAAGTGTAGACATGTGGGAGCAATGAGAGACTGAAGAAGAACAAAAGTACCTTCAATATAACAAACAAACATGTTAACATGTCATCTTATTACAATATTACAATGCAGAGAAAACAGTTTTCTTTCTTCTCAATGATTTCACATCTAATTTAAATTCATTTATAAATGCTGTAAAACCTTCAACACTCTCACCTGTACATATAAATAACTGTTGAAGCAAAGTTATGTTTATGTTTATGTTATGATTTATTTATTTATTCATGGATTATAGACACAAAACAGAAAGTGATAACATGTCACAGTGAAAACACGTATTTCCAACATGGTCCCAAGATGTTAAAAGACAAAGAAAAATAAAGAAACACTTTCAACATAAAAACTAATCAATACAATCCTGAAATACAAAAACACACCACCACAGTTTAAGAAAATTCATTTGATTTCCACGAAAGCTGCAATCAGCTGCTGTTGTTCTACTATCAGTCCACTAGATGGCCTCGTGATGCACATGTGGAGGAATTTACAACTGTGTTTCATGTCAATTACAAGTCAGTTTAACTCTGAGTGGCAGCCAAAGGTGACTAATAATTTATATAGAACAGAACAGACTGAAGATGCTGGAAAAAGATTCTTTGTGCAAATATATTCCAAATCTTTACATTTGATTCTTTTCATGTAAAAACAGTCTTCAGTGTTTTCTGCTGTTTTTTCTTCTTGTAAGGATGGAAAACATTTATCAGACTGGAGGTCTGAGACTGACCCATGGAGAACCTTCCTGAAGCCAACATGCACCAATGAATGTTACAAATAAAGAGTCTTGATGTGAAACAGAGCTGAGGATAATTAGACCTGATCCAGACTGTGTTGGACCTGAACAGACCCAAACAGAGAGAGAACATCCACCCTGACAGCAGCACGATGCTCCATTAATTCACTGAGCAATGTTTGAGATCTTTGTCAGTAAATATCACAGAGCAGAACAAGCTGCACACTCAGATGTCTGTGATCCACTCAACACATTTCTCAACAGATCTTACTCTTCTTTTACAAGACGGCTGCATGATTACAAAGTTGGTGGAATGAGGCTCAAAAATACTGTTATTGACAATAATCCACCATATCCAGTAAATATCAGAGCTTTCAGCTTTTCCACTTCATAATTGCCACTTGAATGTTGACCTGAATTCTATTTACAAGTCAGAATCTCATAATTAGCATCATTCCAATATGATATGAACGCAGCATAAAAGCAGCCACACTCCAGCTGCTGAGCCTCAGCCTTCACCATTAGAGGTGTTCATTTAACCAGCCAATAGGAGGCCTGTTGTTCTGACCATCATTTGTCATGTGATCTCTAAATAAGTGAAGGAATCAGGTAACACAGTTACTATGAAACTACTAGAAGAACTACAACTAAACATTGTGAAGATCCCATTCCCATTATCCCATTACAGTTCAAGCCTTTCTAATACACTAACAACAGAAAACAACAACAACTGGACTCAGTTTATCATTTGATTCATTTTACAAACAAACTGTCAATCATGTGGAAACCATGTTTACATTTACAAGCAGTGAGAGATCATGTTGGTACTAAATACCATCAGCTGTGTGTGATCCTGTACAGACTGAACTATCTGGTCAGCAGTGAGATAGTTTCTCTAACAGGAGGAGACTCTTCCTCCTCCAGACCACACAGAGACACTGAGGAATCAGACCAGTTAGACCAGTAGAACCCAAACCCAGCACACAGAGGCTGAGTGAATGTGGTGTTGAAGGTGTGGAGGTGGATCAGTGTGTCAGAAGAGACTCTGTAGAAGGACAGAGTGCCAGCAGGACAGTCCACATACACTGCTACTCTGTTAGAGACAGAGGAGGAGGAGGAGGAGGAAGAGGAGGAGGAGGAGATGGATGTTGATCTGTTATTGTGATGGACATAGTAACCAACATCAGAGCAGTCCAGACTCCAGGACTGATCATTATATCCAAACCAACAGTCATCACTGTTTCCTTTCCTGCTGATTCCTCTGTAACTCACTGATATATTAACTCCTCTTCTCCACTCGACCTCCCAGTAACAGCGACCAGTCAGATCATTTCTACACAGCAGCTGACAGACATCAAATCTGTCTGGATGATCAGGATATGACTGATCCTCCTCCACATGTGTCACCTTCCTGTTGTTGTCAGACAGTTTGAGGTTTCTGTTTACTGTGTTTGGATCCAGTGTGAGTCGACAGAAATCTGATGGAGAGAACGAGACACAATACAGCTGCAGTTATTGATCTATCATCTGTTTGATGATGACATCATCTTCATCCTCAGTAGGATGTGAATGAGCTTTGTTTTGATGAATGAAATGAAAAACACACTTACACTTCCTCAGACCTGGTGTCAACCATCGGACTCCAGCAGGCTGCAGCCTGAAAGGAGGAGGGGGGTCAGAGCAGCACGTTCTCTTTCAGCATGCAAACATGGACATGACATCACTCTAGAAAAAGCAGCTCTGATCCTCATCACACTGAGCTGCTTTGCTGTTGCTAGGCAACACAACCGTCCATCACATCACGTCGCATCACGACTATCGACAGCAGCTACATTCAGCCAATCAGAAACAGGCGTCTCAAAGTCAAATCATGTCAACAATGAGACTTTTTCTTGTCAGACTCAGCAGTTTGTATTGTGAACAGATGACAGGACTGTTTAAACTGATTCACACTAACATGAAAATGATAAACCGCCTGTTTCTGTTTGTCTTTCCTCAACAATCTTTGGACGACTGACAAGTTATTTCCTCTCACACAGGTGGAACATTCCTGCATGATGGTTACAGCTGACAATCAGCTGCAGTCTCAAGAGTTTGAGCTGATTTACTGTCCACCTGTCTGTCCTCACCTGAGAGTGTCCACCTGTCTGTCTGTACTTGAGAGTGTCCACCTGTCTGTCCTCACCTGAGAGTGTCCACCTGTCTGTCCTCACCTGAGAGTGTCCACCTGTCTGTCTGTACTTGAGAGAGTCCACCTGTCTGTCCTCACCTGAGAGTGTCCACCTGTCTGTCCTCACCTGAGAGAGTCCACCTGTCTGTCCTCACCTGAGAGTGTCCTCCTGTCTGTCTCAGTCTCACAGTAATCAGTGAAATATTCACTAAATTTAATCTCTTCGTGTTCATTGACACGATTTTTCCTTTTTTTTGGTGACAGTCAGCAGGATTTTCAAACTAATGTATTTCAGGTGGAAGCAGGTTTCGTTCCTGCAGCAGGTTTTTTTCTGTCAGTTGGGACTCGGGAGCTCAGAGGCTGGATTGTTTTTTCTCATTTGTTCTTCATTTTTAAACTATTAGCGCTACATCACTCAACATTTAATCAAGAGATTTGATCCTTGTTTTCATGTTTTTATTCTAATATTAGCAGTCTGGTGGGACTGGAGAGGACGTGCTGCGTATGAGTATTTTCCTCACTGTTGATTTTAATATCTTTAACATTTCTCAACATAAAACATGAAGGCGTCCTTGATAACTCAACAATATGAAAGGTTGTGACCAAGTTTTCTTGTCAGTTTTGGACGATAGCGGAAGCGGCTACATTAGCCTACCCATGATCCTCAGCCACCGTTACTATGGTGAAGACGCTAAAGCTGTGACATAAACTATATTCAGTATAACATTATACAGCAGGGCTGGACTGGCAAAATCATTCAGGCTGGGAAATATAGCTCCAGTCAGACCAGTTTATCAGCGGGGGGTCTGGGGGTCCCCACTAGGAAAACTTTACTTACAAAGACTTGATTTCCTGCATTCTGCTGAATTTTAGTGCATGTGAATAACAAACTAATGAGCCAACAGCTGCTTAGTACAATGTAGTGTTATGAAGCTGAAATAAAACCAAAGGTACATATCATTAAGGAGGGAGACGACACTACTACTACTGTGGCACCAACGCTGCTCTCTACACCTTCAAAAAGAAACAAGCAAGAGCACAACACCCTCCTCAGTTTACTGATATACACTAACAGTTACCCATCAAAGGTTCAAATAGTCCTTTAACCAACACAAACATTAAATAACACACATCTTTAAGTTCCAACAAATGACAGCAGCCTGAATAGTGACAGAAGATGTTGTGTTGTCTCAATCATTTTAAATTATCAGCTCAAAGTATGAACTCACTCACTGAAACTTTCACCAAAACACATGAATTTTGTAATAATATTGACCACATTAACTAGACTACATATGCTAATTAGCTTTAGCATTGACGAGACGATGATGACGCATCAGTAACATTAGCTACGTTAGCTAGCTAGCACGTTTATTTACCTTTCTTTCTGTCTCTCTCTGTCTAATAAACTCAAAGAAAACTACTGCTGCACCCACTTGGCAGGTTCATTAAAGTTTGAACACTGAGCTCCTGAAGTCCAGTCTTCCTGAGTTCTTCCTTCATATATTGTCTTTATTGATCATATTTAGTACAATCTATGCTTGCATGCATAATAGTCTCCTCAGCCAGCTGGAAAAAATATGTGCATATATCTTATATATGACGTACTTGATATATTCTCAACACCAAATACACCAAGTTGGGACTTGTGTACTTGCTAGTTCAGACTTGGCAAGTTGGACTCAGTAGTACAAACTTGTGAGGACGAGAGGACGCAGTAGATCATTCTGCAGCTGGAACAGCAGCAGCTCAGCTTCAACACACCTACCTGACTGTACTGTGACAAAATAATCTCAACTCAAAGCTCCACTAACACTTTTTATCTCACAAAACAAAAACCTCACTGACAGAGAGATGCAGTAAATGATGTTATTCAGTCTGTAATGTAGCTATAATAAAAATCTAAACTGTTATGTAGCTTAATAAAATAAATGAAATGAATCTGTTCATTTGAATCCATGTATATGTGTGTAAATGTGGTGATATGTGTACATGTGGAGCTCCAGAGGCAGCGCTGCTGTTCTGTCCAGTAAAAACATGAAGCTTCACTTTACATTCAGACAAACTAATGTTGCAGCTACAATTGTTAGATTTCATCTGTGAGACCAACATTTATCTTCCAGAAGGAATTATATCATATATCTAAATGCTGCGGAGACATTAGAGCCAGCGGTGAATCAGCAAAGAGCTGCAGATCAGTTCATGGATCATGTTCTCCCCGGGATGACCACATGTTGACCGGCCGATCATCTCAGGAGTCGGGCTGCTAGCAGCTGAGATGAGCGGCTGGTCCAAACATCTCCCAACACATCCCAGCAGGTTTACAGACTGGAGTTACTGGGATAAACTGGCCACATGTTGGAATCTACATGTTACTTTCTCTCCTGAAAACATTAACAGCTGATAACTGCTCCAGTGTTTAATCATTTGATTATAGATCTATAGCAGCGTCTGTTTGTCACAGAATGAGACACAAACAGACAATTTAAACCTGCTAATTACTGAAAGAACAGAACCCACATAAAGGAACAATAGAAACAGCTGCAGCCTGCAGAATATGTTTAAATAAAATGTTGCTTATTTAGTTTGTGAAAGTCTGACGTGCTTTTCAGGCTCAGGATGGTTTTATAGGAGACGCAGCTGTGTGACGTCATGTTTTCCTGAAGGAGCTGAGACGCTCTGAATCACAGAAGAAGAAAGGAGAAGCCTTTTGCCTCATGAAGAGAAATAGTAGAAAGTTTTAATGATTGATTCATGATTCAGTCATCTTTATTTTATAAATAAATAGGCTATGATCAGCTGCTGTTGTGCTTTCATTCCTTCTCCACAGATCTGCTGATCTGCTGTATTACAACAACAGCTGACTGTTTACTGTCCCGTCAGATCAGCTGACCAATCAATACACACTTTGGATCAAAGGAGTGTTGCCGTCCGTTAAAACACTTCCACTAGGATACACCTGTGTTTCCTGGCTCTAAGCTCCTCCAGGAGCCTCCTCTCTCCTCGCTCCTCGTCTCCTCCGGGTGCATTTAAGGGATCGGAAGATCCTCCATGATGGCGGAGAGAGATCGATTTCCGGGTCATGGAGGAGAGAGGACGCGAGGAAGCATAGAGTTAGCTTAATGAAAAGCACCCACATACATCTCAAGTCTCTTATTAGAAAGATTTGTCTTTTCATGATGTTATTTCCTCCATTAAACTGTTTCTTGCTGACAGACAGACTCTCCCTGACTTTAATTTGATCCATAATAACAGTTCAACACATTTATATTTTACATCATTTATCCTCATTTACATTCAGTCACATGTGAGGCTGAAAATTCCTGAGCGTCGGGTTTGATATGAGTTACATCATTTCCATTTTCCCTGAAACATTTAGCCAAATACATATTTTCCAGTGTTCAAAAGACACTCTGATCATATTCTGGGTTATTAAATAATGAATTCACTATCAGAATATCAAACAATACAGATGCAAATAATCAATAAATAATATAAACGCATTCTGTGAGTAGAAATGATTCCTGTGCCTCTGAGCAGGACACAGTATAAATGCAGAATGCAGGTTGTTATTTATGTTTGTTAAACAGGTAACAGCTGCAGAGAGGAAACAGCTGCTGCAGTGATAACTGTGAACATTTATTAGTATTAATCAGAAGTTTCTACAGCTGTTAAAACTGACTGACAGCTGATCAGCCGTTTCTGATGACGGTGGCAGCTGATCACAGCTGATCAGCTCCCGCCGTCATCAGAAACGGACGTCGCTTCATGTGACACTTCAGAGGAAAGGACGTCTCATGTCTCTAAAAACAAATGTTTTCGTTTCCTCTCTCCTCGCTTTGTTTCCTTGGTTGCATCTCAAGTCTCTTAAATTGCATCCACGTTTCCCTCACTTGCTTCTTTTCCTTGCATCTTAGTCCCTGTTTACACCTGGTATTAACATCCGTCTCAGGTGATCCGATCAAAAGTGGACAGCTCCAAGTATGTCTGTTTACGCCTGGTATTAACATGCGTCTTGAGTGACCACTTCTTATTCGGATCTCACTTCCTCGCTCTATATGCAAATTAACACAGACATCATTTCTGTTTGCAAAGACTAAATTTGTTCTTTTTTAACTGGTGGGAGGATGTTGTGGAAATGTTTTATCGTTGCTCAAGAACCACACAGAGACATAAAGAAAGCATTAAACATTGTTACTTGTTGACGCAGTTGTAGACGCTGTACAATCCATCACACCATCAGTAACAATTATACAAATGTCCAAACACAAACAAAAATACAATCATCTTGTATTTTTGGAGAGAAAGCATGTTGTTCAGCCGGCCCTTTCTCTAAAGATTGTTAACCCAAACCAGACAGCTTTATACCTCTCCAGAATGAAAACTAAAACAGTCTGGTCCCTAATAGACACTTCCACAAACTGTTACACCTTCTTACAAACAAGTATGGTCATACGATCTAACAGAGACCTCATGGTCAATCAATAACTTCAAACATGGACATCCTTCAACTTCAGCTTGTCTAGATACCTCATGATCCACACAGTCTCTAAAACAGCAGGCTTAAGACAAAGATATCTCTAGCTAACCCCAGAGGTCAGCAAGCAGCCCTCAGATAGAAACAAGTTCAAGAGTTCAACTAGACTAGGAGCAGGATTTCTTCACCAGCATGTATACCAAAATGACAATGACATTACATCACATTCAGTAGACAACAACCACTGACCCCTTAGTTTAAAAACATTTGCAACATATAAACAAAAGATTTATAAAATGATAACCTACTATTCAGTTTTCTTTCATAAGGACCGGGGGTCTGTGTATCCTCCGTCCAAAGCTGTGTTCAACTTGTTTGATAACAGGTTAAACAAATATACAATGCATTGTGCCCCCTCATGAAAATCAAATGCCCGTCCTATTGGTTTACTCTAGCGCCGTGTCTGAACATATATAATATATATATAGTTATATCAGTGGCGGCTGGTGACTCAAAATATTGGGGAGGACAGGAGAAAAACCAACATGGAATCTCACAACAAACCACATCAAACTATATCATTGTTCCCCAGCTGATGAAATCAGACGGGTGGGGGACAGTTTTATATGCCAATAAAACAATTTGCTTTCAAACACAAAAACCCCTGAGTGGTGAAAAGGCTGCTTCTTTAAAGACATTTAGCATATACATATTGTTTCTAAACAAAGAAGAGCTCATTTTAGCCGTGCAGTGGTTCACAATGTGTCATTTTACCAACAAAGTTAAATTCAAATCTATAGTATTGTTCTATTGTGACAACAGATTTATATTCTCATCAGAAACAGACAACAAATCACATGATTTACACGTGTTTCCCGTGTATTTTCTTAGTATACAGAAATATATAAAGTACCACAAAGCTTATAATGTGATACAGGAACAGATCAGTGCTGAATACTAGAAAGACTGACCACTAAAAACATTCACAGATCTAAAAGTGTAGGTTCACATCAGAAAGTATTAATGCATGTATCAAAAACATGACTTACACATATAAAATATAGTCTACAAAGCTGACATGTTAACACTTGTTATTCTAGTTACTTTAAGCTTATTACTCAATATACGACTCAGCTTAAAAACCAACTGAAGAAACTGTCACAACAAGCAGCCAGACCTCCTGCACACTCATTCACTCATCACACTCATCATGGATTAAGAATGGGATGTCACTTAAGTTCATATGCGAGTCCAGGCAGGTGAGCCAATACTTTTGGCAATATAGTGTATATATATATCTGTGTGCGTGTGTGTCTATGTGTATGAATTTTTTGATCAAGAATATATATATATTAATCATCACAAAATTCACACGTTCCTATAGATAGCCCATTGGCTCACAAATAATAATAATAATAATAATAATAATAATAATAATAATAATAATAATAATAATAATGATAACTTGAAAAGTAGGCTTACAAATAAATTCAATATGCAAAGTTGGAGGAGATACTCTGGGCCACTGGGAAGTAATCTCATTCTTTTCTTAAAAAAGCTTTCTTTTTTTTATCAACAAAGAGCTGTGATAACAATCGTCACACAAAAACAGTAAAAGTAGAAAAAGTAGAAAAAGTAATCTCATTTATTTTCCTAGATGAACTGTTTCATGACGTCCTGTTTAAACATTTCCAACAGTTAATGGGCCTGAAACTCTCCCAGCTGATCAGTTCATCGGTACAAACAAATAACAACTGCGTTGAAATAAAAACTCTAGAGGACTGTGTAGCTACATGACAAAGCTTTAGTCAACAACAAGTCCCAAACTACATTGCCTCATGAAATCAGCCAATCACAAAGCTTCAAATTCAAATATATTCTTTACATTTCAATGTACAGTACAGTATGTTGTTCCTGATTGTAACCACCAATCTTCAGTACTGTATAATGTTATACTGAATATAATTTATGTCATGGCTTTAGCTGGCGTCTTCACCATAGTAACGGTCGCTGAGGATCATGGGTAGGCTATTGTAACTGCTTCCACTATCGTCCAAAACTGACAAGAAAACTTGATTTCTCACAATCAAAGCTGAAATAATAAAAACGGATGGTTATAACCTTTCATATTGTTGAGTTATCAAGGACACCTTCTTGTTTAGTGTTGAGAAATGTTAAAGATATTAAAATCGACAGTGAGGAAAATACCCCGGTCCCACCAGACTGGTAATATTAGAGTAAAAAAATAAAAACAAGGAAAAAATCTTTTAATTAAATGTTGAGTGATGTAGCGGTTATAATTTAAAAATGAATAACAAATGAGAAACAAACAATACAGCCTCTGAGCTCCCGAGTCCCAACTGACAGAAAAAAACCTGCTGCAGTAACAAAACCTGCTTCCAATTGAAATACATTAGTTTGAAAGGTGTGCTGACTGTCACGAAATAAATGGAAAAATCGTGTCAATGTACACGAACAGATAGATGACATTACATGACTATTTCATGAATTTCTGTGAGACTGAGTTGGTCCATACCTGAGAGAGTCCACCTGTCTATCCATACCTGAGAGTATCCAGTCTCCAGTGTGGATCCTCCAGTCCAGCAGACAGCAGCTTCTCTCCCGAGTCTCCTGGATGATTGTAGCTCAAGTCCAGCTCTCTCAAATGGGAGGGGTTGGAGCTCAGAGCTGAGGTCAGAGAAGCACAGCCTTCTTCTGTGATCAGACATCCTGACAGGCTGCAGACACACAAAACAACATATATGTCACATGATCTGAGATCACTGCAGGACTGGAAGGTAGTGTCTTTATTACTTTCATCACTAGTATGTTTCTGTAATCTTTAAAGTTAAACTTAATACTTCCAGTCACTACTTCTAAATTCAAATGGCAAACCACAGTAAGGTTTGTATTGTGAGGCAGTTCCAGCTTTCTGTAACCTTAGTCAACATGATGTTAGCGTCTGCTAGCTCTTCACTGCTAAAATAGGTCTAAATAAAGAATAGTAAAAGAAGAAGCAGCCACAATGAGCTGCTAAGATGAAGAGCTGCAGGTGACAGCTCTGACTACAGTTTGTAAGAAGATCAAACCTCCAACATATCACAGAGGTAAATGACTCCATCTCAGATGCTCGCAGTTGAATACAGATCAGGAATCCCAACTAATGCGGCATATAAGGACTGAAGGTTGTGGAACAGTAAGAAAACATTTCTGACTCCTTCACTCATACTCACTGACTATACTTCACACAGTTTCAGGAATCATCCAGAGTTTAAAGGTTGTATGAAACAAAAGAAGAATCAAATGGTAGTTAACCACATAACAGCTGGCATGCACTGTCATATCACCATTGTGCCTAAAAATCACTATCATCCCAGCACAGATACTGCTCTGAAATTAAAAGAAATTATAACTGTTACCAAAACACTGTTAACTGAATTACTGTCTGTATGTGTTACTTTGGGCCAATTACACAGTTCTTCATTCAGTTTTTGAATCTAAAAATCCTCTCTGGTATTTCAGGAGACAGAAAAAAACTAATGAAAATATATAAATAGAAAGTTATTCACAGGGTCTAAATATAAGTCATATAAATCACAGTTTAAATGGTGATCAGTTGTGCAGGTTGATGAATTCTAACCTGAGAGTTTCCAGTGCACAGTGTGGACTCTCCAGTCCAGCCGCCAGGTGCTTCACTCCTGAACTCTGCAGGTTGTTGTTACTCATGTCTAGCTCTTTCAGACTGGAGGACTGGGAGCTGAGAACTGAGGACAGAGCTGCACAGCTTCTCTCTGAGAGGTTACAACCACTTAGTCTGGAGAACAAATGTGGAAACATACTTAAAAACGTATTTTTCTCCCATCTTGAATATATTTCTTTGAATATCTTTTTAATAAATCAATAAATCAATCAATAAATAACTATCTGTGCACTTACAGAGCTTTGTTGGAGGCTTTGACCACTGGCAGCAGCCTCAGAAGAGCCTCCTCTGAAGCAGAGTATTTCTTCAGGTCAAACACGTCCAGATCTTTTTCTGATGACAGTAAGATGAAGACCAGAGCTGACCACTGAGCAGGAGACAGTTCATCTGTGGAGAGACTTCCTGATCTCAGGGACTGTTGGATCTCCTCCACTAAAGAATGATCATTAAGTTCATTCAGGCAGTGGAACAGATTGATGCTTCTCTCTGCAGACAGATTCTCACTGATCTTCTTCTTGATGTACTTGACTGTTTCCTGACTGGTCAGTGAGCTACTTCCTGTCTGTGTCAGCAGACCTCGTAGGAGAGTCTGATTGGTCTGCAGTGAAAGACCCAGGAGAAAGCGGAGGAACAAGTCCAGGTGCCCATTTGGACTCTTTAAGGCCTCGTCCACAGCACTCTGGTAGAAATGTGGCTTGGTGTATTTTTGTTTAGTTTCAGACTTCTGGGATGTTGTTTGTTCTTCTGCCAGCAGATTGACTCCAGACATGATGAATGTCAGATGGACATGAAGGGCAGCCAGAAACTCCTGAACACTCAGATGGACAAAGCAGAACACCTTGTCCTGGTACAGCCCTCTCTCCTCTTTAAAGATCTGTATGAACACTCCTGAGTACACTGAGGCTGCTCTGACATTGATGCCACACTCTGTCAGGTCTGATTCATAGAAGATCAGGTTGCCTTTCTGCAGCTGCTCAAAAGCCAGTTTTCCCAGAAACTCAATCATCTTCCTGCTCTTTTCATTCCAGTGTGGATCTGTCTCAGCTCCTCCATCATACTTGACATTCTTCAGCTTGGACTGAACCACCAGGAAGTGGATGTACATCTCAGTCAGGGTCTTGGGCAGCTCTCCTCCCTCTCTGCTTTTCAACACATCCTCCAGAACTGTAGCAGTGATCCAGCAGAAGACTGGGATGTGGCACATGATGTGGAGGCTTCGTGATGTTTTGATGTGGGAGATGATGGTGCTGGCCTGCTTCTCATCTCTGAATCTCTTCCTGAAGTACTCCTCCTTCTGTGGATCAGTGAACCCTCTGACCTCTGTCACCATGTCAACACACCAAGGAGGGATCTGATTGGCTGCTGCAGGTCTTGTGGTTATCCAGAGGCGAGCAGAGGGAAGCAGTTTCCCCCTGATGAGGTTTGTCAGCAGCACATCTACTGAGGTGGACTTTGTAACATCAGTCAGGATCTTATTGTTGTGGAAATCCAGAGGAAGTCGACTGCATGACTCACTTTCTGTTGAGTTTCAGTTCACAGACAGATATCTTGACATTTTCCTGCAGAATTTGCTGGTACGACTCAGAACTCACAGCTCCATCAATGATTGCAAGCTGTCCTGGTTCAGAGGCAGCAAAGCAGCCCAAACCATGATACCACCACCACCATGTTTCACAGATGGGTTCAGGTTCTTACGCTGGAATGCAGTGTTTGCTCATCACCAAACATAACGCTTCTCATTCAAGCCGAAAAGTTTGATTTTGGTGTCATCCATCCACAGAACATTGTTCCAATCACCTTCTGGCTCCACGTGGTCTTGAGTGAACCGCAGACGGCACCAATGTTCTGTTTGGAGAGTAGTGGGTTTCTCCTTGCAACTCTGCCATGAACACCACTGATGTTCAATGTTCTCCTGATGATGGACTCATTAACATCGACTGTAGTCACTGCAAGAGAGACCTTTAGTTTCCTAGACGTTACCCTGGGGTCCCTTATGGCCTCCTGGACTATTACATGCCTGCTCTTGGTGTGATCTTTGTTGGTTTACCACTTCTGGGGAGGGTAACAGTGGTGTTGGATGTCCTCAGTTTATACACGATCTGCCTGACAGTCGGCTAGTGGAGTCCAAACTCTTTAGAAATGGTTTTGTAACCCTTTCCAGCCTGGTGAGCATCAACAACTCTTCTTCTAAGGTCCTCAGAAAGTGACAGTGAAGACCCAGATTTCTCTTCTTTAAATAAGGCAGGGCCTCCCAGACTCACACTGGATTGTCATCCCATTGATTGAAACACCCGACTCTAATTTCCCCTTCAAGTGAAATGATAATCCTTGAGGTTCACATACTGTTGCTACACAAAAATATGTGACATTAAAAGAAAAAGATGAAAACATTTTTTCCTCATGTGTTTAATTGGGTTCACTTTATCTAGTTTTAGGACTTGTGTAAATATCTGATCACGTTTTAGGTCATATTTATGCAGAAATACAGAAAATTCTAAAGCGTTCACAAACTTTCAGGCAGCTCTGTAAATTTATTCACAAAAATAACAAATGAAAACGGAAAAATGTGGAAGTCAGTAATCAGTAGTGTAGGCATGTATGGATGTGTGTGTGTGTGTGTGTGTGTGTGTGTGTGTGTGTGTGTGTGTGTGTGTCAGCAACAAAAGACAAACAGCCGTGCCGCGCCGCGCTGGGAGAGGAAGTGGTGAGGAGAAGAGAGCAGGAAGCTCCGTGGAAGGCCATGCTTTATACACCAGACCACACCGGGCCCAGGTGTGGCTCATGAAGTCAATGACGATCCTCCGCCCTGAAACAAACAAACAAACCAAAACACAGGAGCAGCGAGTGGAGCGGAGGAGTCGTCACAATAGTCATACGATCTAACAGACCTCACGGTCGATCAAAACCTTCAAACATGGACGTCCTTCAACTTTAGCTTGTCGAGGTACCTCATGATCCACACAGTCTCTAAAACAGTCGGGTTAAGACAAAGATATCTCTAGCTAACCTCAGAGGTCAGCAAGCAGCCCTCAGATAGAAACAAGTTCAAAAGTTCAACCAGACTAGTGTAACAGGGTCAACTGTGCAGCATATGTATTAGAATTACACAAAATCTGTAAATAGTTAAATCCTGACGTGCTATTCCTCCAGGGTCAACAGGTGGAACATTTAAGACTCAGTTCATTGTACCCCTATGTTCACTGTTGTGGTTGCCCCCCCCCCCCCCCCCCCCCCCCCCATAAATGATGTCCCCCGCCTTTACCTCTCCCCTTTTGTTGTTGATCTACTTCTGTCGTCAGTTGCCGGAATAAACGGTCGCCTCCAAAGACACCCTGGTCTGAGCCTCTTCCTTATAACACAACGCTAGAAACCACCGGTTACACTAGGACAGGGTTGCCAACTTTGGGTCCCTGCTGGAGGGAGATTTTGATGCCATGGGCTTAATCAGGACTACGTGCACACACTTAATCACGTGCACGTATTTGGACTCAGTTGACCATCAGGGTGTAAAACAGTATGCAGTTTACACATGTGGTGGGAGCGGGAGGTCTCAGATTTAAGGATACAGCCTGACTACACCACAGTAGTAGACAAACACTAATCCAATAAAGGGCACACAGGTTCATTCACTAATGAAAGTCAAAGATGTGTTGTTCCCGATATCAAAACTACAACGTTTATTTGAATGTTCACAAGTTAAAAGGCAATAACAAGGGTTTACACACACACACAGTCACTCAGCCAAATATGTACATCAGTGTTCTTCACTATTTTTTTCATGGCAGGACACTTAGATGAAGTAAATCTGCCAACTAATTTGTCATATCATGACATACAATATGTAACGCAGCCAATACAATCTGAATTATAGGCTTACCTTAAAGCTAGGGTATCTAATGTATTTTAGAAGCATTTTTGTTATAGTTGTTGAAATTCTCTGTACATCCCGACAGCCATCAATAAATCAAATGAAAGTCCAGTATGTGTGACGGTTGCAGGCCTGTAATAATCCCGTCCAATCATTTCATTCAGCCTGAATGAAAAGTCATTTTATAGCAGGTTTCAATCTTGTTCTTTGACTTCTGTTAGTGGGATGTCTCTACATTCCAATAACAGATTGTGCCTTTAAAATATTTACCAGAACAGTAATTCATCTAGATACAGCTGTAATTTCCTCACCAGTTTTCCTGCTTTGAATGTGTTGGTGTCTATCAGATGACGCCTGCGTGGCCTCTGTGTTTCTCTTTCATCCTTAAACTTTTTCTTTCAATCTTTTTGAAAGTTCTTTACTTTCTGCTTGTTTTCCTTTCAACATTATTACATCCTGCAACTCTTCCTCACTTCTGTCTCCTCTCTCCTGATTCCTTCACTCACTCTGAAAATATAAAAAGCCTTCCTTTAAAAATCTGAGTGAGCATGAAGCAGAACTTTAACTTGTATGATGTTAATTACAGACATTGTGGACAAAACACACAGCGGGGATGCATCATCAGCCCATCTATCTAAACTATCAAGCTAACGTTACATTAACATTAACGTTACTGTAAAGTAACAGTCAGGCTAAAGCAGCAACAGATAGATAAACTGGACGCTTAAATCACTGATGTCAATTTAAAAGAACTTTAGCTCCACTTTTTGCTGAAGAGTTTTTCTAGCTTCTTACTTTGTGCTGCTTTTTCTGACATTATTATTTGATGCTGCGCGTCAGTTAATGTCATATATGATCCTCTGAACTCTGATTCATTCGTCTGCCTGCTGGCTTCAGCACGGAGGGTTTGTTTGATTAAAAGACCCGCGCAGCAGGAGCGGGCGGTGGGTTGTTGGTCACCCCTCGTTAACAGTAACAGCTGTCTCCGTGTCTCATACAAGGATACAAAGTTCAAACGGAAAACAAAACGAGCGCTCCCAGAAGATACAACAGAAGCTGCGGTAGAAAGCCGCTCTGAGCCTTTAACAGCTTTCTGTGTAAACGCTGTTTCAGAGTTTAGGAGGTGGTTAAACGGCGTTTATGTGCGTTTAGTCTCCGTTACAGCGCTGTGTATAACTGTACAAAAATAATCCGCGTAGTTTAAGCATCACTCTTTAGCAAAAAGACTGTGACTGTTCATCTCTGTTGCTGTGGCGATGTTTTGGTGTGAGAATAGTTTGGGCAGCGTGAAGCGTGAGAGTTGGCAACCCTGAACTAGGAGCAGGATCTCTTCACCAACATGTATGCCCAAAATGACAACGACATGACATCACATCCAGTTGATAACAAACACTGACCCCTTAGTTTAAAAACATGTGTCACACATCTACAATAGATTTATATTCACTTTTCTTTCTCAATAGATTTAGTCTTTATTGTCTTTTTGTTTTCACAGCCTGGAGGAGACAAAGTTTGATTTTTTCTGAAATGTTGTCATATACAGTTTATACTGTATTTATACTTTATATATATTATATTATATATATTATATATAAATCACTTTAAACTACAGAGACCTGAAACCTGAAAAACAGTCAAAACTTCTTAGTAGAGTAAAAAGAAATATAAAGTTTTATACTTTTCAATTAAAACTTCATTTGGTTTACTCTTCTAATTATTCCATATTTCACAAACATTTAATCATTTATAACAAATGAAATAAAGCATCTGAAGTTATTTGATCTTGAATTATCTTTATGTAAATATTATTATCTTTATTTATATTTATTTAAAAATGAATTGAAGGTTAAAAGAAAAAGTATACAGATTGATATTTTGACATTTTTGAACTAACTGTGTGTTTTATTGATGTAATCGGTTCATTTTTTACTCCTGATAACATTTTGTTGTTGTTTGGAGGCTCCGAACACTCAGACAGTTTGTTATCGACGCCACAGAGAAGAACTTTTACTTATTGTCTCTAAATGAAACCTCAAATCCAAACCTGAACCTGGACTTTTTAAAACTGTGTTTCTGTTTTAATGTCTTCAGAAAACACGTTTCAGCCGTCAGCATCATTTCACTGGTTTCATTGACATTTTACAGCTGATTTTAAAATTGTATTACTTACCTTTAAAGCAGGACTTGGACTGAGGATGTGCTGATATCACACTATGACTATCACAGGTCAAAATATCATGATTAACAGTATTATCATGATAATCATTCAAGTTCCTGAAATCCTGCTATTAGTGCTAAAACACAGATAAATGACACAAAGATCAGCTTGTGTTTTATTGACTGAATATTATTCTGTGTGTTGCAGCTTTGAAAACAGTTGATTAAATACAGTTTAAACAGTAAAGAAAAGCAGCTTGTTGACTGGAAATCACTTTAAATGCAGCTCAGAGTTTCTTATAGAAACACATTCATAGTCTGAAATTCATGAATTTTTCCTGATGAAATCAATGTGTGTGTGTTATATATACATATATATTAATGTTATATGGAGATATTTATCCATGTGTGCACATATTAGTTTTATTAGCTTGTTGTATCTCTGTAATATTCTATATTTGTTACTGATCTACATCAGTGCTGTTCTGTCTTAATAGTTATTTTATAATTTTATTTTGATTATTATTATTATTATTATTATTATTATTATTATTATTATTATTGTTATTTGAGCTGTGATGTTTAAATCATCAGACTGTGATTCAGGTTTCTGCTGCTAGATGGAGACAAACAGACAGAAGCTGCTTTAAGTTGCAGCTTCATTTAATTCTCGTTATATTTACACCAGTAATGACTCGACACTCTTAACATGAAGACATAACTGAGAGAAAAAAAGATTCTGAGCTTTTAAATATTATTTATATCAAGCAGAAACAGATCTTAAAGATGAATTGAGACTGATACAATGAAAACATCATGATCACATGACTGATCTGTCTTTGAATAATAACACAGAAACACTTAATGTGATATTAAGTTAAACCCAAATTTAATAAACAACTCTGTCATCAAACAGTCGCCTTCATCACCTGAACGCTTGCAGGTTTTTATCATCATCATCATCATTATCTTCTCTAATATCCATCATCACATGACCTGAACGCGGTCTGAAGCTCTCTGATTGGACGTTTCTCGCAGCAAAGCTCTTCTTCTGGTCGCAGAATGTTTTCAGCTCAGCGTCACAGAGCTGATACCTGCCGGACGTCCTGCTCGACCCTTTACAGAGTTTGTGTTTGTCCTCAGCTCTTCATCTTCTCAGGTCTCAGGGACAGAGCTCGTAGTCGCCGCCGCCGTCGCCGTCGCCGTCTATCTGGTAGATGTTCTCCACCGCAGAACCTCGACTCTGGAGCTGCAGGGTGGTTGAAGTAGACCTGAACTGGACCGAACTGAAGACCTGCTGCGGCTGAGGGCTGAAAGACACAAAGAACTCACATCAGTCATCTGTTCACTTATTCAAGACTTTCTTTGGTTGATTGATTGATTGATTGATTGATTGATTGATAGCAGGGGAAGATGAGGGAAACCAGCAGAGTTTTGAGGGTCATGTGTTGGTAGAATATTAAATAAAACACTTGCAGCAAATACAAAAACATTTTAGATTTAATAATTTACATACTGAATATTATCTCATCGGACTGGTTTCTCTTTTACACTCAAATTACATCTTTTTTTTTAAAGGGCAAAGTTCATTTAAATCATCTGGTTTGATGAGTTTTAGTTTTAAACAAACCAAACTTTCAATTCTGTCACTATTTCTACGTTTTAAAGAGTTCTTCAGCTACAGTTTGGAAGTATTTTATTTAATCTGAAAGCTGGTTTTAGTTCACAGTCGGGTTTATTTTTCAGAGGACGAGTTGATTTTATGTGTTTTCAGTGAAACATGATAAATGTTTCTGTTGTTTTTTTTGTCTTTTATTTGTTTTTACACATCAACAAACTCAGACTTCATATAACAATCTAACTGTGAGGCAGATTCTCCAAAACCACAAGGGGGCGTCTTTCCCCACATTAATCATAGAATCAGTTTGATGTTTTCCTCCTGTTTCCTCACATGAATCTCAGCTGATCACCAAAATGTTTTTCTGTCTGTCGGATCCTTAAAAAGAAAAAGTTTCCTCAAAATCTGTAGATGCAGAATTTCATAGCAGAAGAAAGTAAGATGAACTTCTTCTGCATCATCTGACCGTCTGGACCAACTGCTCTGTTCTCCACAAGGATCTTTAACTGAAGAACTAAAGACACTTAAACTCCCTTTAATATGATTTTTATTATCAGGATTCTCTTCAATCATCTCTTCATGTTTGTTGAATTGTACAAATTTTTGCAGTTTCAGCTGATCTGCTGGTCTGACTTAAAGACTTCAGTTGAAGAAGGTATCAATTAGTGGGAATTAATTGAAAATGTGCAGTAATTAGTGCAAAATAACATCATCAAGACAAATTAATTGTTATGATCTTTTTCTGATCATTGTCTGTTTTGTTGAGGCTCAGTTCAATATAAGTAGTTATG
Source organism: Thunnus albacares (assembly GCF_914725855.1). Taxonomy (NCBI): domain Eukaryota; kingdom Metazoa; phylum Chordata; class Actinopteri; order Scombriformes; family Scombridae; genus Thunnus; species Thunnus albacares. Next base: position 31,503,114 of record NC_058118.1, read on the forward strand.
ATGCTAATTAAGCTTAAAAAAATTAAAAATCTGAAATGTCTCATTAATACAACACATGTATTCATAGTTATAACTTAGTGATCTGGTCTCATTATGCTGGTTGATTATAATTACACTGTGGTTTGATCTAAGATGCAGTTTTTCTAAGATGCATCTCACCAGTTGATCACATGACCTTCTGCTTCAGATGTGACATTTAAGATATGACATTTGGACTAAGTGTCGCAACAGCTGCAGGGCGAGTCCGAACACCCTGAGCGCTCTGAGCGTTACATCAGTCAGCGGTTTCCTCTCAACGCTTTCATATCCGTCAATTAGTTTCTGTTTCTGAGGAAAGAAAAACTCAAAACTGAAAACTTTGGAAACCAGTGGTTTCCAACCTTTTTGTCTTTTGACGTCTTACAAAAAGCAGTGTGTAGTCGGGGTCACATTTCACATGTCTATGAGTTGTTAACAGCTCCACCAAATAGTGATTTTTCCCTCTAAACTTCTCACATGCTTTCATTTCAATAAATGTTCAAATGATTCAATATTTCAGCAAAAATCAAAGATTAGAGAAAAAGTCCAAAAAACTGAAAACAGATTTGTGTATCAGAACTTTGTTTTTTCTTCTTTCCTCTCCCATTAATCATCTCACCACCCCTCAGATTTATCTGCTGACCCTTTGGAGGGGCCCGACCCCTAGGTTGGGAACCACTGGACTAAACTAGCTAACTGTATATAAAGTAGTGTAAACTAGCTCCACCTCCAGCAGCTACAACAGTAACATGCTGCTCTAACACTGATGCTTCACTATTAATAATCTAATGATGTCATATATAATAATATATCAGTCAGAGGGACCAAACCACTACTTTTACTGCAATACTTTAACTACATCAAGCTCATAATACTTATGTACTTTTACTGCAATACTTTAACTACATCAAGCTCATAATACTTATGTACTTTTACTGCAATACTTTAACCACATCAAGCTCATAATACTTATGTACTTTTACTGCAATACTTTAACTACATCAAGCTCATAATACTTATGTACTTTTACTGCAATACTTTAACTACATCAAGCTCATAATACTTATGTACTTTTACTGCAATACTTTAACTACATCAAGTTCATAATTCTTATGTACTTTTACTGCAATACTTTAACTACATCAAGCTCATAATACTTATGTACTTTTACTGCAATACTTTAACTACATCAAGCTCATAATACTTATGTACTTTTACTGCAATACTTTAACTACATCAAGCTCATAATACTTATGTACTTTTACTGCAATACTTTAACTACATCAAGCTCATAATACTTATGTACTTTTACTGCAATACTTTAACTACATCAAGCTCATAATACTTATGTACTTTTACTGCAATACTTTAACTACATCAAGCACATAATACTTATGTACTTTTACTGCAATACTTTAACTACATCAAGCTCATAATACTTATGTACTTGTACTGCAATGCTAATAATAATAATACTTTATATTGTTGTATTGGTACTTTTACTTAAGTAAAGGATCTGAATTCTTCTTCCACCTGTACATTTGTTTTATAGTGATTAACAACAATAAGGTTTAAACTGGTTGAACTGGGAGTTACAAGAAAATGTTAAATATTCAGTTTTACATCCTGAAATCTGTCGTGTGGTTTGTGGTTTCGGGTCTTTTTCTCATTGCTGAGTTTCAGTTTGAACACATCACAGTGTGAATGTGAAGAAGGATGAAGATGACGATAATGATGATCAGAAGTGTGTCAAACGTTTTCTAGGTGAGACCTCATGAGGTTCCCGACTCTGAGGTCTCCCTGCTGACTCATCGAGTCTCCACTGAGTCATGATTTGTCATCAGAGGTGCATAACTGCAGTTTGTTCCAACGACGTTTTATTTACCACAAACTTCTAAACCAAAGAGATCAATTCAGATCTTTTATTGGACTCTAATTCAGGTTTAAAACGCTCCAGCAGCAGCTGTCTGTAGTTTATAGTTTCACTTTTTCAGAGATCCAGTGTGGATTAATTGGAGATGAAATTCAGAAAAAGTTGACCAATTAAAAATAAAAGAAGTTTAAATGAGCCGATGTGAGTGAGTCATTAATGAAACTTACATTTTGAGTCGGTTCCATCTTCTCGCTGCAGAGACAGAAAAACATCAGAAATAAAAACATTAATAAAGAATCAAGTCAAACACTGATATACTGGATTAAACCAACATGATTCCTGACAGACTCTGTTCTGTTTTATATGTCACACAACTGATAGAAACAAAGGAAACAACAACAACAAAACCCAAAATATCATAAACTGGATTCATTCATACTTTTTAGCTCTTTTGATGCTGAAAGAGGATTTTCCACAACCTGGCAACCCAAAAGTTGCCTTTATTAATGGCTTATGAATGATCTATAAAGCATGAGTAAATGATTAATCCCTTCTAAAGGACGACTTATCATGAAAATGAGCAGAAGGCATAAAAGGACATTTCTTTCTCTTTATAGAACTCAAATATAAAACAATAAATCTCACGTTTAGATCCAAACAACAATGAACTGATCTACTAACAAGTATTGTGTGTGTATCAAAGCTGATATATCTGATTAAAAACACATCAGTGAGTCACACCGCTGCACTGGGTCACATGTTCCTTCATCATGAAGAGTTCGGTCACGTTAGTTTGATTAGAAACAGCTCCAAACACTAATAACAGCATCATGTTTTCAGTCTCCAGAGAGTAGTTCTGTGTAAGGCAGACGCTACTGAGCATGTGCAGGAACACGGTTCTGTTTACAGCTTCGCCAGCTTGTTCTGCTGCAGATCAAAACCTCTGACTTTGTGCTACACTATGGATTTCTCAGAGAACTTCAGTATAATCCCTCTGATACACACGCAATACCTGTTAGTAGATCAGTTCATTGTTGGTTTGGATCCAAACATGAAGAAAAATATAGAAAATCACCAGAATTGTCCTTTAATTCAGTTGCATTTATGTAACATCACACACTACAGAAAGAATTCATTATTGAGACCTAAAAGTGTTGTTTTCTTGAAAGGCTGAACATGTTGAAGGATTATTAAACTTCTTATAAATACAAATCAACTTGTTCCCAGAAATTAAAATCAACATGTGATTGTAGAACAGATGCTGAAGTGATCTCACAGCTCCGGTCAGAAAATAACATTTTTATGATTCATTCATTCGAAAGAATCTCTAAAATGAAGAAGTCACAGACGTCAACGGCTCACATGACTTCCATCATGGCCGACTGACCACTGCTTCCTCTCAGGGTTAAAACTAAGGAACATTTTCCCTCAAACACAGAGTCAGTTCTGTTGTTGTGGCTGTGAAAACATGACTTACCGATGATGATGATAACACCTGCTGTGACCAAAGCGATCAACGCGAACAGAACAGACACCAGAACCACAGTCGTACTGCTGCTCATCTGCTGAGGCTGATGACAACAGAAACACACTGACTGTCACTTCAGGAGGTCAAAAACGTCTTTACATACATGAAACTCTCCTGGTTAAAACATCAGTATAAAAGATTAAAAACTGTGTTAGAACATTTCTGGTTCTTTCATAAAATCTACAAACTGTGAACATAAACAATTTTAGGGTTTAACTACGACTCCCAAGCTGCATTTTGGCAAAAAAAAAGCATCCAATCACAGAGCTAAAATGTGTTACTTGTACCTCTAATCACATAATTTTCATACCATCATATTATATACTACATATACTTTTTTATTAGCACAACTTTGGCTTCATTTATCTGTTTTTTTACTGCCTTATGAAGCACTTTGTAACATTTGTTTTGCTATAAAATATTATTATCATTATATCTGAGTTATTGAATTGCGAGTTCCCAACTTGTAAATAGTGTCAACACATCAAAATTCATGTTGTAATGTTAACTGGGAAACTCGGATATATATCGATCTATATCAATATAACCGTCTGGGGCTTAATGATGTGTAAGAACCTGGAAACCAAACAAACATGGACGCCACAACTCAGCTAATGTTTGATGTAATTTTAACCCAAACTTACTGCACATGGAGTTATATTGTTAATACACAGCACTGTAATAATACAACTATTCGTTAACGTAACGGTGAGCTGAAGCTAATGATTGTGATGTTGAGAAAACTAATTATACAACCTGCTGATGAAATTTTGATTTCTGGGTCAGTTTTTGATTAATTTGGTAACTACGGCAACGTGTTTTATTCCCCAATTCAACAATGCAACATTTTGAATTTGTTATTTGCTCTGATTAGCACGTCTAACTGGCTTCATCTCCATAGCAACGACAGCTGAGGCTCCTGGGTATTGTACTATTTAGAGGATAAAACATATTTGTGGAACCAGTGTCTAAGAGTCGAGACTCTGGGTGGAAGTTTGGCCGAGATCACGCTGTATTTTCTACACTAGTAGAAGGTTTTATTCCTTTTTGCTATAAACTGTGAGACATTTACAATGAACGACGTTACAACACAGTTTGTTTCAAACAGTCTGATAACCGCTAGACTTTTGGTTCATGTTGTTTCAACACCTGCTGAGTCATCAGCAGCTATAAAAATTCACACGTACGCACACACATACACATTAGCATTTAGCTACATGTCTGTTTTGGTTCAGAGTTTTGATTAAATTTGGATGTATTTATACTTATTGCTACTTCATACCTCTACATTTCTGTGACAGCTAGTTTCTGTTAGTGGCTACAGATTGAGATTAAACATTTTACATATAAAACACATAAAATGTGATTTATTGTTACAGATTAAACTATGAAACAGGATATAAAGTAGTTAAAAGAACGTCCTCCAGCAGTAACAATGCTTCCACATGAATGAATCAATGATAATAATAATAGAATATACATAATAATATAACAGTGTGAAAAAGAGCATTCTGTGTACTGAATGGACCTACAGTAAAGGTACTTTTTCTTTCAATACCATCAGTAAATTCAGCTGATAATACTTCAAATATGTAAAACTTTGGACGTACTCTAGTATATTTATTTTACACTGCAGTTTTTCTACTTTTACTTTTGTGTTAAAGCAGAATTAATCAAACAGTCTGTAAACACATCTGACATATCATCAGCTTATAAAGCAGACAGAGCAACACCGTCAACCCATTAACTGTGTCAGTAATAACTTGTGGGGTTCCTCAGGGTTCTATGCTCGGTCCTTTTATATTTTCAATTCACGCTAACATGTAAATGTCTTTCGTCTCATTACCTGCCTCTAATGCAGCTAAATGCTCTGGAACACATTTTTTGATATATTTGTTCTTGTAGAAATGTGTCTGTGTTTTATGACACAAAGCGTATAAACTACAGCGATGTTCTCACAGTCACATGTTGCTCTTTCACACAGGAAGTCTTTATGTCTCTCTCACCTCGGCCTCGGTGCTGTCCGGGGGTGAAGTTGAGACGCTCTCTGTAGAAGTAACATGACCTGCAGGATGAGGAAATGAAAGCAGCTGTGTCAGCAGCAGCATGATGTCATGAAGTTCATGAAGGAAAAACATCTGACTGGACTTTATTTCAGGGTTTCTGGTTTGGATTTAAAGATTAATGATGAAGATGAAGAGCGGAGGACGTGAAGAGTCACCATCAGTCAAACATGATTAAACTTTATTTTGAATTAATGTTCAGTACAAACAACTGAACTGTTATTAAACATTAAACCCTATAAGATGTAATAGATTAGAATAAATAATGGAATAAAGTCACTATTATAAAATATATTAGATTAAATTAGATTTGTCAAGATTCTTCAGATTAAGTTATAATATGTTGACTTGCTGTGCAAAAGTTAAAAGATTTTACTGATTTATTTATCAAGACCAGAATTCAACCTTTCGATGTTTGTTTCACTGTATAAAAGATATTAGGCCACTAAAATGTACAATTTCTATAAAAACATTAGATGGAATTTATAATATCAACAAAATGGAGCTAAAAAATGTAACCAAACCACATAAATATAAGATAAATATTGATATTTCCAGATGTGGATGGACAAACATGTAGTAAAACATAGATATATTTAATCAGTATAAACTATTAATCATATATCATCAAAACATTTTTTAAACAAACTAGTACAAATAATCTTTATTTATTGATTTATTTATATTTGTTTTCATTGTTATATATGTGAGAATGAATGAATGTATTTGGTATTTTATGTCTGTTTTGTAAACAACTGTGTAACTGCTAATTTTAATAAGTGATATATAAATACATTTATTATTATTATTATTACAAATGTACAATAAAGCTGAAAGAGGACATTTTATTTTCAGTGCAGTGAGCCTATCAGCATGTTTATGTCTTAAACTGTCTATAAAAATTACTTTAGAGGATTAAACAATAATTACATATTTACTTACTAATTACTGTGTGAAAGTAACTTTGGCCAACAAAGAGAGTAAATACAGTTTAATATGTAAATCATTGTGTGTGTGTGTGTGTGTGTGTGTGTGTGTGTGTGTGTGTGTGTGTGTGTGTGTGTGTGTGTGTGTTGGAGTCGTACTTGTTGGGTAAGTGTCTGTCGTCTGTTCTGTACTCGTCTTTTCCTTTGTTGTTGTTGACGTTGTCGACTGAAGAGCTGGATCTGAAATCAGTCACATTACATTACGTCATCCAACATCTGGAACATCTGGACTGGGGAGGGCGTGTCGGTGTCTGTGTTTGATTGACAGCAGCTGTCAGGCTACCGGTGTAACATCATATGAACGGACACAAAGTAAACAAACTGCTGTAGCTACGAGTCATGGACACTAACAGGGATTTTAAGCAACAACCAAACCTGCAGCTAACAGGTCTGAAATGACATCTGCAGGTATGTTTACATGCAGTTTAATATGCTGCAGCTGAGCAGCTAATTAGCTACCTAGCCTGCTAACTGACATTAGCCATGCACTTTCCCCTGGTGAATAATGTTTGTGGCTCCTTCAACAAGGACAAGACATGTGTTCATGTTTTTAAGTTAACAAGAAGGAGACTTTAGCAGGAAGCTAATGTGGCTCTTGTGTTGTGATGCAGGATGCAGTCAGGCTCAGTGTGACCGTCTGCCGATGACAGAACGACATGATATCCTTTATTAAAGATTTGACTGGATGTATGGAAATAAAGACTCCAGTGATGTAAGCAGATGATGGAACAAGATTTAATCGAAATAATGTAAAATTAGGCGCCATCATGATTTACCAAGCAGATATGGTGCTGTTCATTTATGGCTGCAACTAATGATTATTTTCATTGTTGATTGAAATGTCGGGTATTTTCTCGATTAATAATTACTTTTTTAGTCTCCAAAATGTCAGAAAATGTGAAAAAGTGTTGATCAGTGTTTCCTAAAGATGATGTCATCAAATGTCTTGTTTTGTCCACAACACAAAGATATTCAGTTTACTGTCATAGAGACTAAAGAAACCAGAAAATATTCACATTTAAGAAACTGGAATCAGATAATTTTCTTATGAAATTCTCAAAATGATTGATTATGGTGCTGAATATTAACAGTGGATGTATTAATGGATCTGATAGGGCTCCTCCACTCAGCCTTACTGGCAGTTTGTCCTGGTGGTCAGTTGCAGTACTGCAGCCATAACATTATTTTCCCCACAGACCTCCATTATAAAAGAGACATCTGTAAAACTGCTGTCGAGTTATTATCTTTGTGTAATGAGCTTTTAATACACAAAGGCTTCAACTGACCATTTGAGGAACTGCAGTTTTTGGTACTTTATAACTGAACTAAAACCAGGACGCACTTTTTATTTCTCTGACCGTGTGAATCTGTTTTAACATCACAGACGATGAACAACAGTATTAAAACCAGTAAAACATGACAGTCATGTAGCTGTTATATCAGGTTAGTGTGAGGCTGCTGCTCTACAGGTTGTTCTGGTCTCGAGTCAGAGACAGTTGATGGATCTCACACAAATATTCTGCCTGGAGAGTAAACTGATCGTTTCTGAAATCATTTCTTACCTTTCTCAATGATCAGATCGATGTGATGTTTATCATCATTGAACCACCCATATATCTCCACTCTGCATCCGTACAGTCCAGCATCTTCTTCTGTGGTGTTCAGGATCGTCAGAGAAACATCTCCATCCTCCAGTCGTCCCAGTAACTGATACCTGCTGGAAACTCTGGTTGAGTCTATCACTTTATGTCCGTCTGTGGAGATGATCTGCTTGTTGCATTTTGAATATGGTATTTCTCCTCGACCCCAGCAAACTTCCGACGCTCCGTTATCCTTTATGTCATATTTACACGGCAGAGTGATGTTCTCACCTGCTCGACCAACAACCTTCATGCTGCTGCTGCGTTCAATGACTGAAGACACAAACACAGACAGACTCTGTTAATGTTGCTGCTTAAACAGCTTCAACTTTATGTTTCAGATCCTTCGAGTCTCGTCAGAAACTAAAATCCAGATTCTGTTTTCTTTACTGAGAAGATCTGAAGATAAACATCTTAGTTTCATTCTGTTAATAACCGTCAGCATCTTCTTATCTGATCAACTGTTCAGTTTGATGCTCTGAGAAAAAGATGTTTGTTTGTTTGTTTGTTGTAAAGCGGATGTTTGTGGAATATTATCAGTAACAGATGCATTGACTCCCTTCCTCTTTAAAATGTACTTTAATATTTTAACAGTT
>NC_058118.1:31521817-31526817 GCF_914725855.1 Thunnus albacares
AAGGTTAGTTTAGGGTTATGTTAAGGTTAGTTTAGGGTTATGTTAAGGTTAGTTTATGGTTATGTTAAGGTTAGTGTAGGGTTATGTTAAGGTTAGTTTATGGTTATGTTAAGGTTAGTTTATGGTTATGTTAAGGTTAGTGTAGGGTTATGTTAAGGTTAGTTTAGGGTTATGTTAAGGTTAGTTTATGGTTATGTTAAGGTTAGTTTATGGTTATGTTAAGGTTAGTTTATGGTTATGTTAAGGTTAGTGTAGGGTTATGTTAAGGTTAGTTTAGGGTTCTGTTAAGGTTAGTTTAGGGTTATGTTAAGGTTAGTTTATGGTTATGTTAAGGTTAGTTTATGGTTATGTTAAGGTTAGTTTATGGTTAGTTTAGGGTTATGTTAAGGTTAGTTTAGGGTTATGTTAAGGTTAGTTTAGGGTTATGTTAAGGTTAGTTTATGGTTATGTTAAGGTTAGTTTAGGGTTATGTTAAGGTTAGTTTAGGGTTATGTTAAGGTTAGTTTAGGGTTATGTTAAGGTTAGTTTAGGGTTATGTTAAGGTTAGTTTAGGGTTATGTTAAGGTTAGTTTAGGGTTACGTTAAGGTTAGTTTAGGGTTATGTTAAGGTTAGTTTAGGGTTATGTTAAGGTTAGTTTAGGGTTATGTTAAGGTTAGTTTAGGGTTACGTTAAGGTTAGTTTAGGGTTATGTTAAGGTTAGTTTATGGTTATGTTAAGGTTAGTGTAGGGTTATGTTAAGGTTAGTTTATGGTTATGTTAAGGTTAGTTTATGGTTATGTTAAGGTTAGTGTAGGGTTATGTTAAGGTTAGTTTATGGTTATGTTAAGGTTAGTTTAGGGTTATGTTAAGGTTAGTTTAGGGTTATGTTGAGGTTAGTTTAGGTTTATGTTGAGGTCAGTTTAGGGTTACGTTAAGGTTAGTTTATGGTTATGTTAAGGTTAGTTTAGGGTTATGTTAAGGTTAGTTTAGGGTTATGTTAAGGTTAGTTTATGGTTATGTTAAGGTTAGTGTAGGGTTATGTTAAGGTTAGTTTATGGTTATGTTAAGGTTAGTTTATGGTTATGTTAAGGTTAGTGTAGGGTTATGTTAAGGTTAGTTTAGGGTTATGTTAAGGTTAGTTTATGGTTATGTTAAGGTTAGTTTATGGTTATGTTAAGGTTAGTTTATGGTTATGTTAAGGTTAGTGTAGGGTTATGTTAAGGTTAGTTTAGGGTTCTGTTAAGGTTAGTTTAGGGTTATGTTAAGGTTAGTTTATGGTTATGTTAAGGTTAGTTTATGGTTATGTTAAGGTTAGTTTATGGTTAGTTTAGGGTTATGTTAAGGTTAGTTTAGGGTTATGTTAAGGTTAGTTTAGGGTTATGTTAAGGTTAGTTTATGGTTATGTTAAGGTTAGTTTATGGTTATGTTAAGGTTAGTTTAGGGTTACGTTAAGGTTAGTTTACGGTTACGTTAAGGTTAGTTTATGGTTATGTTAAGGTTAGTTTAGGGTTATGTTAAGGTTAGTTTAGGGTTATGTTAAGGTTAGTTTAGGGTTATGTTAAGGTTAGTTTAGGGTTATGTTAAGGTTAGTTTAGGGTTATGTTAAGGTTAGTTTAGGGTTATGTTCAGGTTAGTTTAGGGTTACGTTAAGGTTAGTTTATGGTTATGTTAAGGTTAGTTTAGGGTTATGTTAAGGTTAGTTTAGGGTTATGTTAAGGTTAGTTTATGGTTATGTTAAGGTTAGTGTAGGGTTATGTTAAGGTTAGTTTATGGTTATGTTAAGGTTAGTTTATGGTTATGTTAAGGTTAGTTTAGGGTTATGTTAAGGTTAGTTTAGGGTTATGTTGAGGTTAGTTTAGGTTTATGTTGAGGTCAGTTTAGGGTTACGTTAAGGTTAGTTTATGGTTATGTTAAGGTTAGTTTAGGGTTATGTTAAGGTTAGTTTAGGGTTATGTTAAGGTTAGTTTATGGTTATGTTAAGGTTAGTGTAGGGTTATGTTAAGGTTAGTTTATGGTTATGTTAAGGTTAGTTTATGGTTATGTTAAGGTTAGTGTAGGGTTATGTTAAGGTTAGTTTATGGTTATGTTAAGGTTAGTTTATGGTTAGTTTAGGGTTATGTTAAGGTTAGTTTAGGGTTCTGTTAAGGTTAGTTTAGGGTTATGTTAAGGTTAGTTTATGGTTATGTTAAGGTTAGTTTATGGTTATGTTAAGGTTAGTTTATGGTTAGTTTAGGGTTATGTTAAGGTTAGTTTAGGGTTATGTTAAGGTTAGTTTAGGGTTATGTTAAGGTTAGTTTATGGTTATGTTAAGGTTAGTTTATGGTTATGTTAAGGTTAGTTTATGGTTATGTTAAGGTTAGTTTATGGTTATGTTAAGGTTAGTTTATGGTTAGTTTAGGGTTATGTTAAGGTTAGTTTAGGGTTATGTTAAGGTTAGTTTATGGTTATGTTAAGGTTAGTTTATGGTTATGTTAAGGTTAGTGTAGGGTTATGTTAAGGTTAGTTTATGGTTATGTTAAGGTTAGTTTATGGTTAGTTTAGGGTTATGTTAAGGTTAGTTTAGGGTTCTGTTAAGGTTAGTTTATGGTTATGTTAAGGTTAGTTTATGGTTATGTTAAGGTTAGTTTATGGTTATGTTAAGGTTAGTTTATGGTTAGTTTAGGGTTATGTTAAGGTTAGTTTAGGGTTATGTTAAGGTTAGTTTAGGGTTATGTTAAGGTTAGTTTATGGTTATGTTAAGGTTAGTTTATGGTTATGTTAAGGTTAGTTTATGGTTATGTTAAGGTTAGTTTATGGTTAGTTTAGGGTTATGTTAAGGTTAGTTTAGGGTTATGTTAAGGTTAGTTTATGGTTATGTTAAGGTTAGTTTATGGTTATGTTAAGGTTAGTTTATGGTTATGTTAAGGTTAGTTTATGGTTATGTTAAGGTTAGTTTAGGGTTCTGTTAAGGTTAGTTTAGGGTTATGTTAAGGTTAGTTTAGGGTTATGTTAAGGTTAGTTTAGGGTTATGTTAAGGTTAGTTTATGGTTAGTTTAGGGTTATGTTAAGGTTAGTTTAGGGTTATGTTAAGGTTAGTTTATGGTTATGTTAAGGTTAGTTTATGGTTATGTTAAGGTTAGTTTATGGTTATGTTAAGGTTAGTTTATGGTTATGTTAAGGTTAGTTTATGGTTATGTTAAGGTTAGTTTAGGGTTCTGTTAAGGTTAGTTTAGGGTTATGTTAAGGTTAGTTTAGGGTTATGTTAAGGTTAGTTTAGGGTTATGTTAAGGTTAGTTTATGGTTATGTTAAGGTTAGTTTATGGTTATGTTAAGGTTAGTTTATGGTTATGTTAAGGTTAGTTTAGGGTTATGTTAAGGTTAGTTTAGGGTTATGTTAAGGTTAGTTTAGGGTTATGTTAAGGTTAGTTTAGGGTTATGTTAAGGTTAGTTTAGGGTTATGTTAAGGTTAGTTTAGGGTTATGTTAAGGTTAGTTTAGGGTTCTGTTAAGGTTAGTTTAGGGTTATGTTAAGGTTAGTTTATGGTTAGTTTAGGGTTATGTTAAGGTTAGTTTAGGGTTATGTTAAGGTTAGTTTAGGGTTATGTTAAGGTTAGTTTAGGGTTATGTTAAGGTTAGTTTAGGGTTATGTTAAGGTTAGTTTATGGTTATGTTAAGGTTAGTTTATGGTTATGTTAAGGTTAGTTTATGGTTATGTTAAGGTTAGTTTAGGGTTATGTTAAGGTTAGTTTAGGGTTATGTTAAGGTTAGTTTAGGGTTATGTTAAGGTTAGTTTAGGGTTATGTTAAGGTTAGTTTAGGGTTATGTTAAGGTTAGTTTAGGGTTATGCTAAGGTTAGTTTAGGGTTATGTTAAGGTTAGTTTATGGTTATGTTAAGGTTAGTTTAGGGTTATGTTAAGGTTAGTTTAGGGTTGTTAAACTGCTGAACCGCAGGGATACGTTGTTTTTTAATCACAGTCCAGGTTAGACTGACCGTAACGCTCTTTACTGGTCTGATGACAAATACAGTTAATCAGCTACAATACATTCAATATTCACATTACACCTGTTTTACATTCTTTACGCTGGTTACCTGTTAGTTTTAGTGTTGATTTCAAAACATTGGGGGCAGCTGTGGCTCAGCAGGTAGAGCGGGTCGTCCATTAGTCAGAAGAGCGATGGTTCAGTTCCTCCAGTCTGCATGTTGAAGTGTCTGTCGGGCAAAATACTGAACCCTAAATTGCTCCTGATGTTTCATCAGTGTATGAATGTGTGTGAATGGGTGAATGGGTGTAAAAAGCCTTTTGAGTGGTCAGAAGACTAGAGAGTACAGTCCATTTACTATTTACACTACATGGTCTCACACCAGACCAGCTCTCACATCCTGCAGTTCAGACGTTACGCTCCGAGCTGCTGAACAGCTGAGAGGATCAAAGAGGAAAAAACCATCTGTTTAGTCTGACTTTATGTAGTGTTTCATCATTTTATAGTTTTATTATTATATACAGCTTTTATGTTATTATTTATTTCATTCCGTTTTATCAACATTTTAATGTTTTACTACACTGCTCATCTGTCAGTGTTGTCTTATTCAATTAACTTCTTACTTTTTAATTATTTTGGTGTGAATGAGTCTCTAAATACATTTTAACATCCTGTGTTTTTGCATTAAATACATTTGATTCAGTGCAGTATCAGACTGAAGCGTCAGTGTCACCGTTTGCCTCGTCTAGGCGGGAAAAGTACACGCGTGTAAACTCGGCGCCAGCAGCTCCATCTAGAGGCCGCAGCCATTATGACCTGTAGAGGTTCAGATGGCTGTTTGCTTCCTGCTTCCAACCACAAGTGTCACGTTTTTTTTTGAAAAACCGTAACTACAGTTGTTGTGGTGTTTCCATCATCCTCCCTTAAACCCAACCAGACCTGAACCACATCATTAAACATCATTATTGATTAACAGTGATGCGTGACGGTTTAATAAAACACAGACAGATGATGTCGTCCTGCTGATTACCGCTGATAGAGACGCCAGATTAGAAAACGCT